>NC_079225.1:34345128-34540128 GCF_029633865.1 Lampris incognitus | reverse complement strand
AAATTGCTGAAAAAGTTCATGCTGGCTATGATAGACAGTGCGTCACAGCTTGCTGCGTAGCCGCAGACCAGTCAAAGTGTCCATGATGACCCCTGTCCACTGCCAAAAGCACCTACAATGGGCACATGAGCGTCAGAGCTGGACCATGGAGCAATGGAAGAAGGTAGCCTGGTCTGCTGAATCACATTTTCCTTTACATCATGGGTGGGTTTACGCGTGGCTGAGTCCATGTGCATCGTTTACCAGGGGAAGCGATAGCACCAGGATGCACTGTGGGAAGAAGGCAAGCCAGCGGAGGCAGTGTGATGCTCTGGCCAATGTTCTGCTCGGAAACCTTGGGTCCTGGCATTCATGTGGATGTTACTTTGACACGTACCACCTACCAAACACTGTTGCAGACCAGGTTCATCCCTTCATGGCAACGGTATTCCCTGATGGAAATGGCCTCTTTCAGCTGGATAATGTGCCCTGCCACACTGCACACATTGTTCAGGAATGGTTTGAGGAACATGATGAAGTGTTCAAGGTGTTGACTTGGCCTCCGGACTCCTCCAGATCTCAATTTGGTTGAGCATCTGTGGTGATGTGCTGGAAAAACATGTCCGATCCATGGAGGCCCCACCTCGCAACTTATTGAACGTAAAGGATCTGCTGCTATGTCTTGGGTGCCAGATACCAGGGGACACCTTCAGAGGTCTTGTGGAGTCCATGCCTCAATGGGTCAGAGCTGTTTTGGCGGCACGAGGGGGGACCAATATTAGGCAGGTGGTTTTAATGTTTTGGCTGATTAGTGTGTAAATTTAAATAAAGGAGGGACTCAGCCTCTCAGTTTTTCTGGTTTTTGTCAGAGACCAAACTGCTGTCTACTATTTGGCAATGGAAGTAAATCCTGGGCCCCGAGCTTCTATTCTTTCAACATTATCAATTGAGTGGGTTTTATAATGGAAGATCCCGAATGGGGTAGACCTGGGGGATGGAAGAGCAAACAACAGTCTTTAAGAGCGTTCATTCGAATATTTGGACCCCTTTGTTGGCCTTACACAACAAAAACAACATAGGAGTTCTTTCAGTCTTTATGCAGGGGGGAAAAAAAAGAAAAAAAAAGCAGGTTTTGGGGCTTTCATATGTTACTTTATTTGGGATTCCCCCCTCCCCCCCCCTTTTTTTTTAACATTTGCCAGATCTCCTGAGACATGTCCAAATAGATAAGACAAACTCTGCCTCACTGGAATAAATCCCATTTGTAAGTTAAAAGCCATCATATTTTTTATCAGCTGGCACATCTAGCTTATCGGTATTGTGGCATTTTAGTCCTCACTCCTGCTTGAAATTATTTTTGGTCTCTTCACATATGAACCAGTGTGCTTTATTATGTTATATTCTGCCATTTGAGATTCATATTTCCTTCCGCGTTGACACTGATGAAGCTGAAATGAGTCCAAATGAAAGAATGCAACAGCGGAGAGCCTGGAGGTCAACCTTCTGTCTTACTGCTCCGGTCTCCAGCGAGAGAGGGAGCGTGTGTGTTTGTTTGAGTGTTTGAGAGAAAGAGAGAGAGGCGGAGGGAGAGACAAAGGGCAAGAGGGCCAGAGTGAGACTTTGTGTGTGTGGGTGTGTGCTGGTTCACTGGCCAGTGATCTGCATGGCCTCCCATAGGGGCCTGACAGACGTTTCAATAGGCCGGCCCAGCATGGCTGAACCCTGTGTGAGCCAGCACTGCATCTGTCTGTCTTGTGTGTGTGTGTGTGTGTGTGTGTGTGTGTGTGTGTGTGTGTGTGTGTGTGTGTGTGTGTGTGTGTGTGTGTGTGTGCGCGCGCGCGTGCGCATGTGCGTGCATTATGAGTAGGACTTAGGCAGGAAAGTTGGGGGTTGGCAGCAAGATGTTAGTGTGTGTATGTGTGGTGATAGAGTTTGAAGTAAGACAGGTGGGGAGGTGGGTATAGACTTTTTGTTTTTGTGTGTGTGTGCAATGATGGAAGATGGGGGGGGTGTAAAGTGTGTGACAGTTAACATCTGTTCTTAGTGGGGTCTCACTACTGTAGAATGTGTGTCTACTCCAGGACTTTGTGTGTGCGATGGGGTGCATGTTTACCTATTGATTAGAACCATATGTGTGTTTTATTATTGATCAAGCCCATGTGTGTCTTCACAGCCCAATGATCTGAAACGCTACTAGGCCTTACACACACACACACACACACACACGTCAAACAGTTTAGATTATATATTCGTTGGTAGTTTATTGTTTGAGTGTAAATCCAGTTTGATCGAAATTTGAAGTGGATAATCTGAGTGATAATATAATCTGAGGTTCAGCCTTTGATCCAATTTAAATGTGACACTCTTAGTGATCATAATTTGATTGTTGGCCTTTATACAGCAGTTAGTTCCAACCAAGTAATTTGATTGGACAAGAGGCATTCAACAAGCACAGATACAGAGTATAACAGCACTGGGACTTTTAACTATACATGTAGCCACTCCACTTTATAGGCGTTCTGATAACTGTTAATTACGTTTCATAGTCATTATCTATCTTAGATTGTAACAAAGTTCGCACAGCAAAGATGAAAATGTTTCCACAAATAACATTTGAGGTAAATTATGAACGTTCGTCAGGAGAGGATGAAGAGGAGGAAAGAAACCTCCAGCTGACTTCAACAAATTAAAGAGCAAAAATGAAGCTAACACGTAAGGCAAACAACATGGGCTTTAAATTCCTGTCAGACGTGGCTGAGTCTCAGAAATAGAAACAGTGACATTCAGTCCGTTACAAAGACCGAGCTGAATACAGTCTTGAGGCAGTTTCATCGATCCATCCGGACAACTGAAGGGGAGCTCTACGGCATCAGCAGCAGCTACCTTGGGCTTTAGGCTGGTTTAAATCGAGCCTCCAGCTAGCCGTTCATGGAAATTAATGCAGGACCCAGAATTCATATAATGTTATATAATGTTTTCAAAGGTGTAAAAGAGATTAAAAGGGCAGGGAAAGACAAAACAACCCCCCCCCCCCGATTTCACCTGGAGACCAGCGCATCTTAAAATATTCTGCAACACTAAGTCCAGACAATCCGAAAGGTTTATTGAACAAGGTCTGGTACGATATTCAGTTGCACTTTGGACGTAGGAGCAAAGAGGGGAATCAGGATCTCAAATGTGACTCATTTATCCTAAAATGTGACGAGATTGGAGCAAAGTATTTCACGGTGACGTTCAACAAAGGAAAAAAAAAAAGTCTTAAAGGCCCACTGGAGAGAGACAGAGAAAATCGGAGGGGCGCTACATTTGAGCAGTGAGGAAATCCCCTTTGTCCAGTAGCATCTCTTGAAAGATCCATTTCCATTTTCCAAACCGCTTATCCTGCTCTCAGGGTCGCGGGGATGCTGAAGCCAATCCCAGCAGTCATTGGGCGGCAGGCGGGGAGACACCCTGGACAGGCTGCCAGACTATCACATAGGGCCGACACACACACACACCCATTCATACCTAGGGACAATTTAGTATGGCCGATTCACCTGACCTACATGTCTTTGGACTGTGGGAGGAAACCGGAGCCCCCGGAGGAAACCCACGCAGACAAGGGGAGAACATGCAAACTCCACACAGGACGACCCCCAAGGTTGGACTACTCCAGGGCTCGAACCCAGAACCTTCTTACTGTGAGGCGACCGCGCTAACCACTGCACCACCGTGCCGCTTGAAAAATTCTTGAGCAAAATTTTGCATGGTGCAAAAGCCCTCTAGCTGCTGCCAAGGACGGTAACAGCTGCGACAGACAGCTTCTGGTATACTGCCGTTACCCTGGGAGTAAACCAGCTGTCACAGATGTTACCCAGGATGTGTAAAGAGACAGGGATACACACCACATGTCTTACACCAACCACAGCCTGGGAGTCACTGCTGTACAGAAACTGGCTGATGCGGACCTTGAGGCGTGGGAGAGCCTGGCAGTGAGTGGGCATAGGTGAGATGCTTTATATAAACATACAGACTACAGTGTGAATTGTGATTTAGTCACGGAACATAATAAATATGAACAAAAAAAAGTTTTATCTTGCAGGTCTGAAATCTTGCTATAAAGTTACTAGAGACCATCCATGGAGAACAGGAAATGATGGAACAACGTACTGTCTGATCAAGCTTTTAACTCACTGGAATCGCGCATGCCACCAAAGCGACTGTCAGCAGACTCTTATTTCACTGGTCGCACAATAAATGGAAACATACAGATAAATATATATGATACAAACTAGCGTGCCTGCAGTAGACCAACACAAAATAACAAGCTATTGTGCAGGAAAATATTTATGCGTTGCTTGGCAACAACCCAGTCCAGTTGTGGAACTATTTGTGTTGATAGAGCCAAAATAGATGATTGAGTAAACAAACAAACCATGATCTGTCGTTGCTTATTGCTGTTAACTGGTAAGTGGCGCTTGTCTCGTGCCTGTGACCAATCACAGCCATGGTGACATTCAGTATAACAGCACGACCTCGAGTGGGGTGTTGCTTAATTGATAAGGAAGCTGTTCGCCTGTCAGTGTGTCTTTGTTCCTGTGTTGGGTCGTGCGTTGGATTATTTTGAACGCAGTCTTATTGAGGAATTTGTCACTCATGTTGGAACCCACAAGAAACATGTTGGTGCTCTTTTATCTTCGCTGAGCTTAGATTTAACAAGAGTTCATGTAGATCCTTGCGGAAATGTCTCGTTTATCCATTTTCCAGTGTTGCCACAGGCCACGCGTGTGTGTGCGTGCGTGCGTGCGTGTGTGTGTGTGTGTTTGTTTTGCGGTGGCGTCCAGATGGCCCTCACAGATGGATTCTGTGGTTTTAGAAGAGATTACCCCCCTCTATTCTCGGCCCTGCGCTGCTCCTTAAGACTGCCAGAGCCCTGTGACACAGTGGCCCAATTAGCCATGCTATTTAGCATAGCCTAGCCTAGCATGAGCTTTGCATTAGCAATAGCGTTGCTGATGGTCTTTTTATGTGTGAAACACCAAATGTCAGTCTGTAGGTTTTCAAACTCTTTTAGCTGCAGGCATTAACCCAGCTCCCCTTACTGTCCCCGGGTCAGGTGGACGGTCACAACAGTCCGGTCAGGAATGAGAGAGAGACGGGAGTGAGAGCGAGACAGCAAAATACTGAGGGGATTGATAAATGATAAAAGGAGAGAGGATGTTGAGGACAGAGGGTAGGAGGTAGAAAGTGGAGAAACTGATGGATGGCGTGGCTGAGTGTGATCTGAACTGATGTAGAAGGAAGGGACGGGGAGACTGAGCCAGGAGGCAGGGGGTAATAGATTAACCCAACACTGGTAGCGAGAGAGGGAGCCATGTTTGTTTGATCTGTGCTTGTTAGCAGCTCAGGGGCTTCGCTGGGCACTAAACGGTTTATCAGGAGGAGCGACTGCCCCTTCCCCCAACCCTGTGCCATGCTGTCTGCCTGCCTGCCAGACACAAATGCACACACATATGCACCCGCAGGCATGTGTGTGTGTGTGTAGAAACAGACCTCATGAGCTCATACTGACACAGGGGGCGACTCGCGCTGTCTGCTCTTTGGCAAAGGAAACAGAAGACTTTGAATCAGATTAAGGCCTTCAGGCAGTGGAAACACCTGCGCACTGAGCCGACACGCACCCGGCCACACTCTCTCCCAGCCTGGTCCAAGTGTTACAGGTGTCGTTCATGATTTGTAAGGCCTTTCCTTTCCTTTGAGGGTGAGCCAGATTTTGTGTCCAGACGTCAGATGCCTACCGGTATTACAGAAAGATACACCAAGAATCAAACTCAGTAAAATGCTCTGAAAGTTCACTAAATCAAAACAAACTAGATTTTGCTTAGTAAGACAAGTTCAAATCTATTTCCAGAGTTTAGCTCCAAAATGATAAGCCCACCATGGGAAATCCTTCAACACAAAGAACTCATTTTTTAAACCGTACATATACACCTCATTGCTTATTCATTCTCTATACTTATAATTTTTTTTGCCTCCCCCCTTCTCCCAAATTGCACTTGGCCAATTACCCCATTTTTTCCGAGCCATTCCGGTCGCTGTTGTACCTCTGCTGATCTGGAGAGGGCTGCAGACAACCACATGCCTCCTCCAATCCATGTGGAGTCACCACAGCCGCTTCTTTTCACCTGACAGTGAGGAGTTCCTCCAGGGGGACGTAACACGTGGGAAGATCACGCTATTCCCCCCAATTCCCCCTCCCCCCCCAAACAAGCGCCCTGACCAACCAGAGGAAGTGCTAGTGTGCAGCGACCAGGACACATACCCAAATCCGGCTTCCCATCTGCAGACGCGGCCAGTTGTGTCTGTAGGGATGCCCAACCAAGCCGGAGGTAACACCCGGATTCGAACTGGTGATCCCCGTGTCGGTAGGCAACGGAATAGACTGCTACGCCACCCGGACGCCCCTACTTACGATAGTTTTAAGGTCTTGCTGTCATGGCAATTGTGCATGTACATTGCTTTCATACTGGTTCACTGAGGTTAAGGTGTCACTTATGCAGCTAGCTAGATTGAGCACCCCCAGCCCTGTGTGATAGGAGTCTTAGATTACTGGAGAATGTCTATTTTCCTGTCTCGTTCTGAAGCAAGCTGTAGCAGAAGACAAAGGTATCAAAGCATTATTAGGTGCCAGATACTGTCTAGAATAAGGGGGGGGGGGAGTTACTTATGACACTGAGACCTGCAACTCATTCAGTTTGTACCCTATGGAACCAAATTAGACCTAGACCTTCCCGTTCTGGCTATCAAAGGGCAATCAGCGTTATCCAACGAGAAGCACTGGGAACCATCGGGACCTCCGTGATTTTAATAGTGCAACTTTTACAAGATGGGGAGCTCTGGCTAGGGCTTTCTTTGAAGCCAGATATAAAAAAAGCCACAATTTTTCACTGGCGTTGATGGTGATGGCTAAAGCCATTGTCAGGGGGAAAGATGAAACAAGGAAGATTTTTATAGCTCCAGTGATGTGATTGATGTTGTGCCCATCCTGTTAAGTAGTCTTAACACACACACACACACACACACACACACACTCAACATGTGGAGTCATTTCAGGCTATTGGAGAAACTTGCTTTCAGAGGTGGCTGCATGAATGCCTTTTCATATGTGGAGCCTGGCGGTTGTGTGTGTGTGTGTGTGGGGGGGGGGGGATAAAGAGAGTGTGTGTGCGTTTGAGGTCAGGTGTGTGTGTGTGAGTGCGTGCGTGTGTGTATGTGCCTGTCGATGAATTTTCCTGCTTTGTCACAAGTCAGCTGAATTTAGCCCACCCACAGTCACATCACCAGGCAAAAATAGCAGGTCACCAACTCTACAACTTCTGACATCAAGAGACTGTGTGGGGGTGCACACGT
Organism: Lampris incognitus; assembly: GCF_029633865.1. NCBI lineage: Eukaryota > Metazoa > Chordata > Actinopteri > Lampriformes > Lampridae > Lampris > Lampris incognitus. The sequence continues at coordinate 34,532,760 of NC_079225.1, read as the reverse complement.
GTGTGCACAGTACTTGTCTGTGACACCACACTGAAAAGCTCTCTTTATGCTACCCTCCACAGTCTGTGAGGCCAGCCATGTCATGGCTACCAGAGCGTTGATAAGCGGGCCCCAGACACGAGGCCTCGACATGGCCTGCCCTCAGGGGAAGTCACAGGAATGGTCCGACAAGGACAGGGTCTAAATTAAGCCCCGGCAGTGGATACAATGAACTTTTCACTCTATGACAACCCAGGCATCGATTTGTTGCCTAATTATGTTGATTATTCTAAAACCATATTCACAAACATGCATATGCAGAATGCATATGTGAATACATAATAAAGGATGTCAACACGGAAATTGAAGAGAACAATAAATTCTTCCTTTTAACATCTCAGAAGCAATAGAGCCCTAAGGGTTTTGCTGGCTCTAGGTCATGTCTGTGTTGACATGCACTGCTGAAAACTCAATGGGTCAGGCAAACATACGCTAAAATCTATCTCGGTAATGGAGCCTCAGCTGCTGTATTGGCTGACTGTGCTAGTCAATGATCAACTTGCTAAAAGCAGGGGGCATCCAGGTAGTGTAGCGGTCTATTCCGTTGCCTACCAATACGGAGATTGCTGGTTCGAATCCCCGTGTTACCTCCGGCTTGGTCGGGCGTCCCTACAGACACAATTGGCCGTGTCTGTGTCTGCGGGTGGGAAGCCGGATGAGGGTATGTATCCTGGTCGCTGCACTAGCGCGTCCTCTGGTTGGTTGGGGCACCTGTTCGGGGGGGGGGGGGCTGGGGGGAATAGCATGATCTTCCCACGCACTACGTCCCCCTGGTTAAACTCCTCACTGTCAGGTGAAAAGAAGCGACTGGCGACTCCAAATGTATCAGAGGAGGCATGTGGTAGTCTGCAGCCCTCCCAGGATTGGTGGGGGGTGGAGCAGCAACTGGGACGGCTCAGAAAGTAATTGACTGGATACGATTGGGGGGGAAAAGTGGGGAAAAAGCCAAAAAACTCAAAAACTTGCTGAAAGCACTGGGCGATGTACCCCTTATTCCCTGGGCAGATCCTGGTCAATGTGTCTGTGAGTTAGGAGTTTCACAGAATAGTCACCTAGTCGAGTATCAAAACCACTAGTCGACACTGTGCATAGTTGTAGGCTAATCGTTCAGCTGTGGTTTTTGCACTGTACAGTAATAAAGCAATGGCAATGCATCTACAGTAGATATGCAGCCGGGGGCGCTGTGGATCCAAGCCAGATTTGTTGGAACAACATTATGCCATGTTAAATAAACAAAGTTTAAGGTATTTAGAGAAGGAAAGACTCCCAACATCCATGTGTTTCGATTTAATGATGGACCATGTTAACTGGTGGCTTTAGTGATGGCAGCTGTTTTTGAAAACACGAACGGAACACATAGTGTCCTCTTTAAAGCCTTTAATTTTACTTTAATCAATTTTAAGTACACACTCATCCATGTTTAATATCTAGACTAACCATTTACATAAGGTAAATTGTGCTCATCAAGACTCATTCACCTCTTGTAACGTTTCTTGTAATGTTGGAAACAAGCCACAGCTGGCAGTGCAGCTGTATTTTATACCGTTATCCTCAATCGGAAAGTGACCCATATTCAGTTATTTAACCTGTGACGTTATAATGTCAAATTCCTCATTAGACGCTAGCTGCTCTGCTAATCTGTTTCCCCCCACGCTAGAAGTATCTTCAAGAAATGTGAACGCTTCTTGTTGGCGACGCCGTTCAATTTACATAATGTAGAACAAAAAGGACCAGACTGTATTGAACATTCAATTTAAGATGATGTAAGGCTTTTAGGTTTTTTCAACAGCTGCCGTCACCACAGCAACCACAGACGCACTCGGCTGAAAGTCACCAGACACAGGGTTGCTAGTTAAAGCGAAACACCTGCCAAGAAAGCAGTCGCGTTGTTACTGCAGTCAAATGGTATCTCCAGCTCAGACAAGCCTGCTGTGGGTTTTGTCCAATCAGGTTGCAGCTAATTTGTAAACAGCCTCTCAGAGCCAATTAAGGACTCTGCTATTTTAGCTACACCCAGGTTGGTCCCATCTACATTAGTCAACCCTTTACTGGTTGTATCTGAGACCTTATTGATGAGAATTGATCGTTGTTATTGGGTGGGAAAAAAATCTCCCGTGATTAATCGACTACAGGTGCTCATCCAGGCTCTGGTCATCTCCCGGCTGGACTACGGTAACTCCTTCCTTGCTGGGGCCCGGCGTCGGCCATCAGACCTCTGGAACTTGTTCAGAAAGCTGCAGCTTGTCTGGTGTTCAACCGCCCTAAGTTCTCCCACACAACCCTTCTCATGTCCCTACACTGGCTCCCAGTAGGGGATCTCATCCAGTTTAAGACTCTGGTGCTAGCCTACAGGACAGTGAAAGGAACCACTCCTTCCTATCTCCAGGCCATGGTCAAACCCTACACCCCCGCCCGACCACTTCGCTCTGCTGCCTCGGGACGCGTGGTTGCCCTGTCGCTCAGAGGCCCTTGCTGCCGATCGACCCGGTCACAGCTCTTTTCTGTCCTGGCCCCACAGTGATGGAATGAACTCCCCACTGATGTCAGGACAGCAGAGTCGCTACCCATCTTTCGGCGCAGGTTGAAAGCTCACCTCTTCAAGAACTACTACCCTGTTACTTGTTCTTAGCACTTATTGTATTCACTCATTAAAAAAAAAGTCTTTCTTGCACTTCTACTTTAGCACTGGTTTTGCTCTTAGATGCTTGTTTAGATGCACTTATGACCTCTGATGACTAGTAGTTCTCCTGATTTCCTATGTTAAATGCACTTATTGTAAGTCGCTTTGGATAAAAGCGTCGGCTAAATGACTGTAATGTACTGTACTTGACTACTTTTCGGGAGTAGTTGACGACTACTTCAGTGCAGCAGTTGTGAATGCCCTACTCTGAGGAGCGAGTGGATGCTCCTTTCCTTCTGTTTACAGTGTTGGAATTGTAGACTAGACAGAGCAGAAACCCAGCAGACACAGGATGGAAGAGGGAGCCTCTGAAATGGTTATCACTAAATCTTTGTCTGGAAGAATATTTTGTTTTATGTGTAAAAGAGTGTTTGATAGTCCCCCCATCTCCCACATACACCTCTGCTCCCGCCACACACAGACACCACATTTGTGCTCACAAATACCTTTTGTGCTGGTAAAGATAAGAATAGGGGAGTATGACTACTTGGAGCACACGGGGCTCTTTTTCAGGAATGGAAGTGTGTTTGTGTTCAGCATATTTTCCTCAAAGTGTGTGTGCGTGTCATGCACGGGGGGTCAATAAAGGACAGGCCTGGCTCAGACAAAACACATCACTTAATAATGTGACTCTCCCTACCCTCTCTCTCTCTCATACCAACACACACACACAAACACACACACACATTCTCTATAGAGGCTAAGCAATATCCCCCGACCCAGTGCAATTCCTCCTCATGTTTATCCTTCCACAGATGTCATGCTCCTGATAAACGGACTTGGGGAAATGACATTTAATTGAATCACAAATATATTTGAGTTATTATATGTGGATATTACAGGCCAGTGAAGACAGTTTAATTTCCCCAGGTGATGTATATTAATTTTCTGAAAATTGGTGGGGAGTACCACAGCAAGGCTAAGGCCAGATGTGTGCGTGCATGCGAGTGTGTGTAAATGAGGGCATTGTGTGCAGGTATTTCTTGTGTGAATGTGTGTGTGTCTGTGTGTATATGCACATGCCTGGCTGTTTATGTACATGTGTTTTAGATGTCCCATAGGTGCTGTTTGGTTTGGAAGAATCTCTCTTGTTTTCTTCATGCTCTCCTGTCCACTCTCAGGAATAGTTTACTCAATATTGTTTTTCTGTCTTACTCTCTTTCTCTTTCTCATGTTTCGTCCCTCCCTCTTTCTCAACTTTCCCCTTTTCATACTTACCATTTTCTCGCGCTACCCTTTATTTCTTTTGTCCTCCTCATGCTCTCTCATTCTTCTCCCTTCTGACTTCATATTTTGAATTTCTCCTACCTCCTCTTCTCCCTACTCCACCCCCCCCCCCGATTTCTCTCCTTTGCAACTTCTCTATCCCCCTCCCCCAAACACTATTCCAGGGACATCAAGCCGGACAACATTCTGATGGATATGAACGGCCACATCCGCTTGGCTGACTTTGGCTCCTGTCTTAAACTCATGGAGGATGGAACGGTGAGTTCCAGCGCACCGCTGACACCCCCTTTAGTCCAAGGCAAACGCACCCAGACCGCACTGACCTCCCTCTCAACCCCCAAGGGGTCCCTCACTGGGGATGTTTGGTTTAACGGCTTGGATCTGCCTACGCTTAATGATCCAGGGAATTCTCCCAAGAGAAAAAAAAAATACTGTGCAGAAAAACTTTCCCCTTAGTTGTGGAATTCTTAAGAGAGAAAAAAACCAGAATACTATCAATGATCAAAGCAATACACAAGTTTATGAAGATTGTTCAACCGATATATTGAATTGGAATTCAGAACTTGCTGGAAGTGTTTTTTTGAAACATCGGAAATGGGACCCACTCGTGTGGGGGCATAAATCACGACAGTCATGCGTTTATTTCTTTGATGATTTATCTGCGTTGAAATCTCTTCTTGGGGCTAATTCAGTTCTTCCCTCTGAAAGCAACTTTGTAGTGCTGAATGATGGTCTTTATTTATGAAAATAATTACTCATTTACTTGTTGGGATCATTTTAAAGGACCACTTTGCTGATATTCAGCCATATCTCTTTATCTATCTGAATTAGGGATATAGTGTGAAAAACGCCTGCAGTTGTTGCCAATGTTCTCTGTGTGTCTCTGGGGGCACAGGGCGAAGCTGCAGTTCCGGCACCATCGCCGTCATTTGACGTGTACAGTGACGTAGTTAGGGTCAAGGAAGAACTACGGGCAAGTTCAGCTTGGATTTCTAGTCTCTGCCTCCGCCTCTAGATAGTCAGGGGGCATGCTCTAGATGCTGCTCAAAAACACAATCAGGGAGCATGCTCGAGATGCTGCTCAAAAACACAACTTCCTTGTTCTCTTCACTTGTATTGCAAACTAGCTATGTTTCCAACAGTGAAAATGGCATTCGAAAATATGAGCGCAAAGGACGTTATGGACGAGGATATATTTTACAGTGTTTTGGCTGACTCCAATATTCAATCGTATTTATTCGAGCCAGAGTATATGAACGAAGAAATGTAGCGGAGTGAGGTCGAGGGTACTGGGTATGGCTGGCGGGGACCACCCAGAACCCGAGCTGTTAAAAGTAAACATCGACTGGTGGTGGGTGCCCTTGCTCAAATTGCCCTCTGATGCCAGCCGAAACGGAATAATTTTGCTGCAATGAATTTCAGCGTGGGCGGTTTTTGTTGGATTCTGGCGCCAACGCCAACCCTGAGACATCCTGTGTGTGCATTATGATGCATGAACGTTTTACTCCTCAAATGGACAGAGAGGTGTGCTGGATATTTTATTCAAGATCCTGAAGATAAAGTGGAAAAGACAACCAAGACCAGCAGAGCCGAGAGGGCAGATTACCACTGAGTGAGTATTTTATCACCGAACACTATGTTTTGGCCTATAAAGTAATAGCTATAGGCCAGGGTGGTGATACACGGCAACATTGGACAAGTGGTTTTCTCAACATGTTTGCACACCATGGGAAAGGTGGCATGCGGTTTGGGATTCGAAATTCAGTTGCACATAATGTTCTGTTGCCGTAAGTTATGGAAGAAAAAATGAATGGAAATTGTTATTTGTGATTTGTAAATTCATATGATCCATCTATCCATCCATTATCTGAACCGCTTATCCTGCTGTCAGGGGATGCTGGAGCCTATTCCAGCAGTCATTGGGCGGCAGGCAGGAAGACACCCTGGACAGGTCGTCAGGCCATCACAGGGCCCGCCCGCACACACACACACACACACACACACACACACACACACACACATTCATACCTAGGGACAACTTAGTACGGCCAATTCACCTGACTTACGTGTCTTTGGACTGTGGGAGTCTTTGGACTGTGGGAGGAAACCGGAGCCCCCAGAGGAAACCCACACAGACACAGGGAGAACACGCAAACTCCACACAGAGGATGACCTGGGGTGGCCCACCAAGGTTGGACTACCCCAGGGCTTGAACCCAGGACCTTCTTGCTGTGAGGCAACCGCGCTAACCACGGTGCCACCGTGCCACCTATTGAACGTCACAACGCGAATCAATGGAATGCGACTGACTTTTGAATCGCGAACCGCATGCTCTCTTTCTCACGGTTGTTTGTACTGATTGCATGGTAACCTCTTGTTGCCCAGATAAATAATATCGTATATATTCCCATGTCTCACTAAATTTCTTTTTAGCAAGCACATTGCCCTATCATATTGGCCAAAAAGTTGCTCAGTGTATCGTCAACCTGACGTTATATGTCATATTTACTAAGGTAACTTGGAATTACAATGACCACTGTGTTTTGTGTTTACAATAGCTGCTAACATTACAGTACCTGTAGCGTCCTGATGAATAACCACCTTCTTTCTTATCTTTTGCTCTCCGCAGACAATGTCGTCTGGCCGCTTGTTGTTTTTTGTTGAGTGTGTGTCACAGGGGGGAAACTTTGCAAAGGGAACCGCATCGTTTTGCCTTCCTGTGTTGTACACTCACTGGCCATTTTATTAGGTACACCTTGCTAGTACCGGGTTGGACCCCCTTTTGCCTTCAGAACTGCCTTAATCCTTCATGGCATAGATTCAACAAGGTACTGGAAACATTCCTCTGAGGGTTTGGTCCATATTGACATGATAGCATCACGCAGTTGCTGCAGATTTGTCGGCTGCACATCCATGATGCGAATCTCCCGGTCCACCACATCCCAAAGGTGCTCTATTGGATTGAGATCTGGTGACTGTGGAGGCCATTTGAGTACAGTGAACTCATTGTCATGTTCAAGAAACCAGTCTGAGATGATTCGAGCTTTATGACATGGCGCGTTATCCTGCTGGAAGTAGCCATCAGAAGATGGGAACACTGTGGTCATAAAGGGATGGACATGGTCAGCAACAATACTCAGGTAGGCTGTGGCGTTGACACGATGCTCAGTTGGTACTAAGGGGCCCAAAGTGTGCCAAGAAAATATCCCCCACACCATTACACCACCACCACCAGCCTGAACCATTGATACAAGGCAGGATGGATCCATGCTTTCATGTTGTTGACGCCAAATTCTGACCCTACCATCCGAATGTCTCAGCAGAAATCGAGACTCATCAGACCAGGCAACGTTTTTCCAATCTTCTATTGTCCAATTTTGGTGAGCCTGTGCGAATTGTAGCCTCAGTTTCCTGTTCTTAGCTGACAGGAGTGGCAACCGGTGTGGTCTTCTGCTGCTGTAGCCCATCTGCCTCAAGGTTCGACGTGTTGTGTGTTCAGAGATGCTCTTCTGCATACCTCGATTGTAATGAGTGGTTATTTGAGTTACTGTTGCCTTTCTATCAGCTCGAACCAGTCTGGCCATTCTCCCCTGACCTTTGGCATCAACAAGGCATTTTTGCCCACAGAACTGCCGCTCACCGGATATTTTCTCTTTTTCGGACCATTCTCTGTAAACCCTAGAGATGGTTGTGCGTGAAAATCCCAGTAGATCAGCAGTTTCTGAAATACTCAGACCAGCCCGTCTGGCACCAACAACCAGGCCACGTTCAAAGTCACTTAAATCACCTTTCTTCCCCATTCTGATGCTCGGTTTGAACTGCAGCAAATCGTCTTGACCATGTCTACATGCCTAAATGCATTGAGTTGCTGCCATGTGATTGGCTGATTAGAAATTTGCGTTAACGAGCAGTTGGACAGGTGTGCCTAATAAAGTGGCCGGTGAGTGTACATCACATCAGTACCTTATATCCTTCCCCAAATGGTCAATACGGAGGTCATGCTGAAGTGGACGACGCAACAGATGAGCTTTGACCATGTGAAATGCAAGCTTTTGTGTAATAATGCTGCTAAACTTCAATGCAGCTAACAACGGACACTTTTACCTTGAAGCTTGTTGGGACTGATGTGGACTTTGTCTCTTGAAAGTATGATGTGCAGTATGCTAAACATTTGAAAATCGAATAACACATAGTAACTTGTTGGTTTGAATAAAGTTTTTTTTTATATATGTATATCTTCCTTTTTTTTTGGCTGCTCCCGTTAGGGGTTGCCAAAGTGGGTCATCTGTTTCCATCTCTTCCTGTCCTCTGCATCTTCCTCTGTCACGCCAACCACCTACATGTCCTCCCTCACCACATCCATAAACCTCCTCTTTGGCCTTCCTCTTTTCACATTGCTTTACTTATAGTCAAGCGTTATTGAGCACCCTGTTCTGTTTGTTTAGCTGGTGTTGAGGTTCTCACACCCACTGAAGACTGCCGTGCTGCTGGCTTCCATAATCATGAACAAATAATGACGACCTACAATAAAAAAGCACGTCATATTGTAAGATAATGTAGCAGTCAATATGTGCCAGCGGATCACCATTCCCAATACCCCAAACTTTTCATCTACAAATGAGCATACTGTAATAATGTCCATCCAACCAATTAATAGGTATGTGAAAAAAGCTGCACGGTAATTGCATGGACAACTGTATATGTATTCATTTGTAGATGTAGCAGCAGGTAACAACGGGCAGCAGCAGGCTAGGAACCTACTTACAAACCACCTATTGTTCATGATCAACATTCCAACCATCACTGACACATTGAAATGCTGGTAACCACATAAAACAGTGGGGGAAGGGCTTCCAAGCTGGCCCAAAATAATGAAAAAATGTATAGAAGTGTTAAGCTCCTTGAATGCAACAAAACATTTATTAGTGCTATAGTAGTGCACAGAATTCAAATGGCATCAAGAAGTCAGGAACATGTAGATGACAGACAGCCTTACCACTTACTACTAGGCCTACTGTAAGAATGTTAACGTAACAACACATCACATTTTGCTCAGAGCTCAAGATAAAGTTTCAATAAGTGTTAGTTTCTAACATTATAGCCAAGTCTTGCCTCTGGAACAAGTCCACTTTGACTGTGGGTTAAAGCAGCAACAGGTTGCGTTCCTGTCCCACAGCTGGGCACACTGACAGTGGCAGTAGAAGCAGAGGCAGTTTGTTCCTCAGTCTACGATGACAGTGTAAAAATAACTATGATTAGCAGTTGTACTTATAAAACATCTCAGTACTAAATAGAGCAGACACTATATGGAATGTTAGCTATGCATTCAGTGTAACTAACATTAGCTAAAAACGGCTTATGACCTCGCTTCTCTGGAGGCTCTTCCTTGCCATGCCCAAAAGAGTGTGCAGAGTGGATGTCTTCAGTAATTTCTTGATACTTCCTTCCATCAACTATGACTGTACGTTCCTGTTGTCGTCATCTGCTGCAAATTCCAAAGAACATACCCGAAGATTTCCCAGTACTGTTGTCAGTGCATTCTCATCATATTTGGGGTTTTTTATTGCTCGGAGCCATTCTTTGCACCAATCAACATCTGTTGATAATTGGTGGTAGTTTACATTTACTCCCTCCCCCATTCTTTCTGTATTTGTCACACTCAGGCACCATACAACGAGAAGGCATGTTTGTTGTCGATAAAACTAGTCCAATTCAATTTGTCGTTTTTTTCGGTCATCAAACAGTGAAGTTAATAAGATGCCGTTTTAACTTTTTATACTGTACAGAGCCACAAGAAATGCCCGCCTCCATGATCTTGGCGGATTTAGGAAAGATTTGGGGCTTGGGTATCAGAAGCTCGTGTGCAATGCATCCTGGTACATGTAGGCACTGCCGGCATGGCTCCGCAACCAGGAGAACTAGAAATTCTCAGTCAGTATAGTGATTACTGAGGAATTTATTGCTTCAATTTACTACATTTACTGATTGGACATTCACATAAAAGGTGGTGAAATTTCCCCTTTAAAAAATAGTTTGAGTTTGCCCTCTGAAACCCATTTACTTTTTTTCTTTTGAGAATTAAGATTAACCGATGTCGAACACTTAACAAAAATTGACCTGGTATCACATTAGCTGGGTCACGCTGGCTTGTTTGTATGCCACTTTGAAGAAAGATGCTCTGTACTCCTCGTCTTCTACCAATATAACAAGGATTTAATTTACTATATCATGTAAGGTTTCTATGTGCAGCTGCCTTGCATATCATCAAACTTGAAAACCAAAACATAACTAACATGCCAATGGAAAAACTTCACTGTTTCCATTGGCAGCTCATCCTCCACACCTGCAAATATTTCATGTGGGGTTCCACAGGGTTCAGTTATAGGCCCATTTCTTTTCTGTCTTCACATGTTCCTACTGGGAAGAATCATCCCAACTCATAACGACGTCTTTTTTCACTGCTACACAGATCTACCGCCCCCTAAATTTCCAAAATCTGGCTGATGTAACTGTCTCCCAAGATATTAAAGACTGGTTGACTCATAATTTCCTTCAGTCAAATGAGGACAAGACAGAGATTGTACTCTTTGCCCCCCCCCCACATCATACTACTGTTACTACCCAGAACCTCAATCACCTTGCCACCTCTATCAGACCATATGCCCAGAACCTGAGTGTAATATTTGGTGGCGAGCTAAGTTTCAACGGGCAGGTAAATTCCATTGTCAGGTCCAGCTTTTTCCAACTCAGAACCGTCTCCAAAATTATGCATTTCCTATCTCCCTCGGCTCTAAAAAGAGTCATTCATGCACTAATACCATCCAGGCTTCACTACTCTAGCTCCCTCTATCTAGGCATCTCTCTGGCTACCATTTCCCATGTACAATTAATTCAAAATGCTGCCGCCTGGTTATTAACAAGATCCAAGAAATGAGACCACATCACCCCTATCCTTGCATCCTTACACTGGCTCCCCGTTGATTTCAGGATAAACTTTAAAATACTTTTGATTGTCTACAAATCTCTCCATGGTCTCGCCCGTACATATATCTCAGAACTTCTCACCTCTTACAGCACCACCAGAATCAGAATACTTTATTCATTGCCGAGGGGACCCGATTATGGAAAAAAAAAGGCAGAGGACAGGGCTTTTTCTGTAGAGGCTCCTCGGCTCTGGAATATCCTGCTGGAAGCTGTTAGACAGGCTGAGTCTATTGATATTTTTAAGATGCACCTTAAGACCCACTTTTATTCTCTTTTAATTGTGTTTAACCTGTTTTTATTTTTTTAAAATTTGATTTTGGTTTTAAATGGTGTTTAACTTGTTTCTATTTTAATCTTGTTTTATTTCCACAAATTTGTTATGCACACATATGCCTTTATGCTTGTGTATACATAAATGTATACATACATGTCTGTCTTTGTGAAGCACTTTGGTGCAAAACCCGTTTGCTTTTTAAAGTGCTATATAAATGAAATAAACAGAAACTGAAAACATAACTAAAAAGCAACTAGCTGTGTGACTACTGACAGATGAATGTGAGCATTGAAATGGTTCTCAGAAGCAAGTAGACATAAAAACTTTTCTGTCTTTTGTCAGCAGCCAATCTGATGCTAAGAGCCTTCATTCAGTGTACATGGAGAAAATTATGTCATACCTTTAAGGCTGAGCACTAAAAGCATTCAACATTATGAGTTGAAATGTTGGCTGCAAATACTGAAATGTGTAAAATAAAAACCTAGGACACAGGACAAGCACATGCAGTTCCATTTTTCAGGTGTCCATCAAGATTAAAATCAGACAATGAACTGCTTTATAAAATCAAACAACCCGTGGCCAGTAACAACCAGGCTGCACCAAATCAGCACTGACTCTTTTTCAGTTGTATGAATAACCTGAAAAAATAAATCTGAATAAATGGATTATAATAGTTTGTAACGGAGGGACTGTCTTTGCGGAGGCCATAACCTCCACCTCAGCTGTCTCGAAGACATCAACCTTAATCAGAAATATCCATCATCGGCTCTCAGGCTGTAGTGAAATTCTCCAAGGATTTTAGCACCTTGGCTCTGTTTCGTCTTTTTAGCTTGGTCAATTTCTGGTTTTAATTCCCCCCACTCTCCTCAGGTTCAATCCTCTGTAGCGGTAGGGACTCCAGACTACATCTCCCCAGAGATCCTGCAGGCCATGGAAGACGGGAAAGGCAAATACGGCCCAGAGTGTGACTGGTGGTCACTGGGCGTCTGCATGTACGAGATGCTGTATGGCGAGACGCCCTTCTATGCCGAGTCCCTGGTGGAAACCTATGGCAAGATTATGAACCATAAGGTGAGCTCATAGACTTCAAGGCGGATTTTTGAGCAGCATTTTTAGCATAAATATGTATGTCTTCTATCAACTGAGTGGGGTAGTAGTACGAATGTTGTCGCTGATAACCTAATGAAGATGCATAAACAAATTAGTGGATCGTAATCAAATTAAATCAATGATGCAGGTTTTCATTTGAAATTCATACTGTACTATCTCACTTCACATGTCCCTACTCCTCTTAGCACCCCGAGCAGTTGAAGGACAGCTAATCTGTGAAGTTAACTGGCAAAGTTTTTGGTTGGAATGAACACCTACATCTTGTGTGTTTACAATCTTTCTCATTGAAACTGTCTTGTCTGGGGCAGTTAACCTTAGTATTATGAGTTAAACTGTTTTAAAAGTGCTAGCCAACTTACTTGTTTTATTCCACAAACACGCCACACGTACAGGAGCGATTCCAGTTCCCACAGCAGATAACTGATGTGTCGGACGAAGCAAAGGACCTGATTCGTCGGCTCATTTGCAGTCGAGAGCACAGATTGGGCCAGAACGGCATTGAGGACTTCAAGCAACATCCTTTCTTCTCTGGTACAGACTGGTCTTAACTCATTAGAGATCGCACTAGAGTACTTGATTGGGTAGTCAAATTGAATAGATTGAATCATTTCAAAACTAAGTATTATAACCCATTTCAGTTTTCACAAATCAGTTTAGCAAGTTTGTAATTAGGTTTGGTTTCAGTAGGGAAAAAAACTTAAAATATGTTTAAGCCAACTGAAGGACAAGTGAAAAAAAAACTATTTTCCTCAAAATGCAATTGGTTCCTTTGGACTTAATTTGACAGATTTTACAAATTAACTTAATTTTGAGTCACTTGGCCAAATCAATATCACAACATCTGTAGCCAAAGTAAGGGCTATTGGTTTCGGCTATACTAATATTTATACAAATTCTTGGAATATTTTTATATTCTCAAATGAAATAAGTCAAGCCCCCCCCCCCTTTTTTTTTTTTTTGTCTGTAGGCATTGACTGGGACAACATCCGCACATGTGAGGCCCCTTACATCCCAGAGGTCAGCAGTCCAACAGATACTTCAAACTTTGACGTGGACGACGATTGCCTCAAGAACTCGGTAAGACAAGCTGTCAGTAGCTTAAGGGCGTTAACCATGTGCTCACAACATTGCATGTGAGAGTAAAGTTAAAGGGTGATTCCGGTCATTTTAAACCTGGGCTCTAAATGGGCTCTAAATGACTAATAGGGACAAACATTTTTGGAATTGGTCTGGTATTGAGCGAGAACGCTTAAGCCGGCAGCCGCAAAACAGGCTGCAATGTAATTCTTGGCAGCAATTGCGTCTGTCAAAGTACGCCCACTAAAAAGTGCTTGTTTTTGCCACTGACGGGCTCAGATTGTTATCATAAGTGTCTGACACTATTATGGAAAGGATCCCTGTGGAGATAGACCTTTTTCCTTACATTCGCGTCTTCCGGTCTCTGTTGTAATCTCTCTATCCTGTTCTTTTTCCTTTCTGACTGTGGTAGTGTACGCACACACACACACACACACACACACACACACACACACACACACACACAGTTGTTTGCCTGAAAGCCTGGGTTGAAAGGCAAACAACTGGCAAACAAAAAATTCATTCTATTTTCAGTAGCTTAACTGTGTTTTAAAACCACCTATCCAGTGAAAGGAGCTAAACAAGGCACGGTGTTTTTACCAAAATGCCACCTGTCAGACTCTATGTCACTATATTGAGACTGAAAAACCATTTGAATATGTTTATTTTACATCTGATGCATGATGGCCAGACTAGAGATGGAGTTAGACATGATAGCTACAGGGAAATGCATCTTGCAGAAAACTATTGCTCGAGGTCCATCTTTGCGCTCGCTGTCTAACTCAATCTCTCTTCATATTTCTTCTATCAGCCCCCCATATGTTTCCCCTGCCCTTGTTTCTTCAACTGAGAATGAAAAAGTTCAGTTCCTGTTTTCTCTGATGGTGTTATTACTATTGTTATTATTATTTATTTGTTTGTTTATTTATTTATTATGCATATATTTTTCCCCAGGAGACCATGCCCCCTCCCACTCATACGGCCTTCTCTGGCCATCACCTGCCCTTTGTTGGTTTCACCTACACCAGTAAATGGTAAGTGGCGTTGATGCAACTGCTGCACACCACAGGTATCTCAGTTTGTTGCCTGCTGACTTCTGTTAACCTGCCATTTTCTCTCCCTCTTGATAAAATATCTTAAACTGTTTTCTGGGGATGCCAAATGGCACAAGTTGGCACACGTCTTTTTTTTTCCAACTTAAAGTCAAGCCCCTAGCTCCTTTTCCTTTCCCTCTTTGTTTCCTTTTAATCATGATGAATAGATTAACACAAGAAGAGATAGAATATCTTAAAACAGTTTTCTGGGGATGCCAACTGGCACGAGTTGGCACATGACTTTTTTCCCACTTAAAGTCAAGCCCCTAGCTCCTTTTCTTTTCCGTCTTTGTTTCCTTTTATCACGATGAATAGATTAACACATGAAGGGAAGTGAGAGTAAGAAAAGGGAGATGTAAAATAGAAGCTTGAGAGCATATTAATAGATGATTCAAGTTAATGCAGTCACTTCACATGGACAGCTTTGTCATTTTCACTTTGAAAACTGCACAGTAGCGCATCGGGGTGTTGAATTTGCTCCCCTAATAAGGAGTCATGACGGCTTCTCTGTGCTTCCCTCCCACTGTGGCACTTACACCGTGAGAAAGTAACGGACAGACCAATTTTCAGTCTTATCTCTTCAAGGATGAGCGATAATAGCGTCCCCTTCCTCTCTCACTCTCTTTTTGTTCTCATAACCAACTCCTGTCCTTGCTCCCTCTCTGCTGCCATCTCTTGCTCCAGCCTCCTTCTCTTCCCTGACACAACCTTCTATCATCTCCCTTTTCATCTCACTATCAGCATCACTGTTTCCAGTTTTCTTCTCTTCCTCTCTCTTCTTTTAACCCCCCCCACCCTATCCTGCCATCTTCCCTTACCTCGTTTCTTTTTAATTTGTCCTTTTTTAAATTAACTGTAAATGTTTTTTTTCCTCACGGGGATGCTGGAGCCTCTCCCAGCGGCTTAGATAATGGATGGTTGGATGTTTTTTTCCCTCTTTGCCTGCCTCACCACCCTCCAATGCCTACCACTAGCCCTGCTATTTACACATAAACTTGAATGTCCTCATCACTTTTCTGCTTGACGTGTCCCCGTCTGAAATGCGTGCATGCGCACACACACACACACTAACTTGACATTTTACCTCATTATAAAAGTCTTTCCCTCTGCCCCCTACCCCTGCAGCACCCTATCAGATCGAGGCTGCTTGCGGGAGCTTTTGGGTGAGCAGGGTAAGACGGGCCTTGTCCAGATGGATGTAGGTGTCCAGCGCAGCCTGGAAGACAGCCTCGCCACCGAAGCCTACGAGAGGAGGATCCGACGTCTGGAGCAGGAGAAAGTGGAGCTGACCCGCAAACTGCAAGGTAAAGCTGAGAGAAACATTTCAGTGGATGGTGCGTCTCTGTCTTGCTCTCTCTCTGTCCATTTGTCTGACTGTCTGCAAAGTAAACAATAAAGTCATATTTCCTGTACACAAATGTGCACACAATCAGACATTGGTACAATCAGGCATCGGAACATTGTCATATATATATAAAAAACCACACAGACCCTGCAGAGAGCCTAACACACATGCAGACATATTTAGGTTGCAGGTGCTGTAACTAGTAACTATAGCAACCACCTCAAAATGTTCAGAAATCTCCAAATCCCGACACACTCTACTTTGATGAAAGAAATTGTGGACCCTCTTGAGAAAATCTGCTGATTTTCAAATTGATATTAACACAACAAATAAAGCATCAGAGGGCTTTGTTGCCTTGGACACACCAACACTTAAATGTTGAGATGTAAGTGTTAAATTACTTCATAGACAGATTTGTCCAACCTGAATTCACAGAGTCGACCCAGACGGTGCAAGCACTGCAGCATCCGACTGGTGAGGGTCCCGTCAGTGCCAACAAAGAGGTGGAGATCAGGAGTCTGAAGAGTGAAATCGACATCCTCAAGAAACAGATTGCCGGCAAGTAGTTTGTTCCCAGCATAGCTCAATAGTGCACAGAGCACGAAACTAACCTTTACACTCTTTAACTCTAGTGCCTGATGGATGAACCCACTCTTTGTACCCATCCAATATGTTTTTTTTTTTCGTTTTTGTTTTTGTTTTTTGTTTTTTTAGCCTTGAGCTGGACCACTGGATGATATTTGAACTGTAAACTGCTTAATATCTATACATTCATCATGTGCAGTTAGTTTACCAGCGTTTGGCGGGTGGGTGGTGGTAGTAGGCAGCCTGACTTGTCTATTTTCAGAGTAGCCTTGATGGTACCACATTCTTCAGTCGATGAATTTCTTGTATGTGAAATGTATGATTAGCTGATGACCTAGAAAAAATACACACTGGAAAATTTAATTTTATAGCAGTTGGATGAAAGTATCTATGAAAAATCAACCTATCAAGACTGTTAAGGTTAGAGTCTTTTTTCTTTTTTTTTTCTTGCCATGAGACTATAATGGATTATACCCGTTCTAGAGTCAAGAGCCCATAAATGCCCGTGTAATGAAGAGCAAACTGATCTGGATTTCAAGGGTTGCAAACTTTTGGTATATTCACAACAGTGTTCAAAGTGGATCTGCCGGCAATTAGTGTATGGGCCCTTGCTTAGCAGTCAGTATTACAGTGCCACCATTTGTGGATTTTGGAGCGACTGCCTCAAAGTCGGACCCCCTTCGCTGACCAACCTGACCATAATTCATTTATGTTGCAGTCCATATTTGTACAGCGTAGATAGCTGTTGCTGTTAAAAAGAAGGTTGTGAGTGCTATATATGGTAAGGTAACAGGCTGACGTTTACAGCAGAAATGTTTAGAAATGTCAATCTGTTTCTTCTTCTGGTCATTGTGATAGATAAAAGCAAAGTGGGGTAGTGTTAAGACATTTTCAGAATGTCTTAAAATGATGTATGTCTGTTTTTGTGCATGTGGGCGTGTGCATGCAATAGACTCAGGCCAGCTGGAGAAGCAGCTGGAGGATGTGACATCGACCCGAAGGGACTTGGAAGACTCATCCAAACACATCAGGAGTCTGGAGAAACAGATGAGGAGCCTGACACAGGAAAAAGACGACCTGCACAAGGTGTTATGTTTTAATGGCTGTAAGAGTGATTGCGTTAGTGTTTGTATCCTAGAGATGGAAATCCGGAGGTGGCTAAACTTGTTCAGAAAAGGTAAATTGAATCTTAGCAGTTACAGGCCTTGACATCACCTGCCTACGCAGCCAATAACCACAAAAGTGGAAATATATCTGAAACCAGGTCATCTCATGTACTTTTGCTTTCTGGCCTCTAAATCGAGCCGTATGAAGACATTTTATATTTAGATCACGTTGTTCCTCAGAATTGGGATGAGAATCTCTTTGTTAATGGTATTTTTATCATTACCCGTTCTTGCCAGGACGTAATGGATGCCAGTGAGAAGCTGAAAACTCAGTCTAAGGAGCTAAAGGAGGCCCATAGCCAGAGGAAAATGGCCATGCAGGGGTTCTCTGAGCTCAATGAAAAGTTAACAGACCTCAGGTAACATCACCACAAATACCCCCCCGCATGCTTTACAGGTGTTGCACTGTCAGGGCTTCTTCAAGGGAATCACATTGCATTAGTTCAACATCCTTGATATCCAACAGCTGATTGGCCTGTATGTTGAATGACTGGATAACGTGTTGATGAATATTCAAAGATGATTTTGTTCTTTCTAAACCTGGGTCTTATGTTAGTAGTTTTTGCCAATGTGCATATCAGTTATGTTATCTTTTCACTCACCAGCTTCATTAAGGAGATCTTGGACATGGGAACAATGCTGGACACAGCTTGATTGAATTTTTAAAGTTTTACAATGTTATTTTAGATTCACAATCAAGGGGCGTCCGGGTAGCATGGCGGTCTAGCCTACCAACACAGGGATTGCCGGTTTGAATCTCCGTGTTACCTCCGGTTTGGTCGGGCGTCCCTACACACACAATTGGCCAGGTCTGCGGGTGCGAAGCCAGATGTGGGTATGTGTCCTGGTCGCTGCACTAGCATCTCCTCTGGTCAGTCGGGGTGCGTTTTTAGAGGGGAGGGGGAACGGCGTGATCCTCCCATGTGCTATGTTCCCCTGGCGAAACTCCTCACTGTCAGGTGAAAAGAACCGGCTGGCGACGCCACATGTATTGGAGGAAGCTTGTGATTGTCTGCAGCTACCAGGACAGCTCGGAAGAGTGGGATAGTTAGCCAAGTACAATTGGGGAGAAAAGGGGGGGGGCGTCAAAAAAAGATTGGCAATCAAACCCAGCCTTCGCAAATCCGTATTTCAATAGCATTTTTTTGGAATGTAGTACAAAGTACCCTATAATGGAAATTATCTGGTCTTTGTTTCCGACTGCATCCCTGCATACATCCCATGAAACAAAGACCCTGAGCTATGGCCCCAACATGCCGCATGTTTTTTTCCAATGGCCGCTGATCTCTGTGTCCTCTCACTTGTAAACCTCACGAAACCTGTTTTGCTTGAACCGCACGCCCAGGTCGTCTAAGCAGCGCCTGACTCGCCAGCTGCGTGACAAGGAGGAGGAGATGGAGAGCCAGACTCAAAAGGTGGAGGCTCTGCGCCTCGAGGTGCGCAAGGCAGAGAGAGCTAAGAAGGAGGTAGAGTTAGACTCCCTTGTGGTTGCTAGCACACCCCACTCTGTATTTTGCAGTTG
Source organism: Lampris incognitus (assembly GCF_029633865.1). Classification (NCBI taxonomy): domain Eukaryota; kingdom Metazoa; phylum Chordata; class Actinopteri; order Lampriformes; family Lampridae; genus Lampris; species Lampris incognitus. Next base: position 34,513,657 of record NC_079225.1, on the reverse strand, counting down.
GTGCACATATTGTCAAACTTTCTTTGGTTTTTGTTGTGTAGTACAGTTAAATATTCATGAAACCCCATGAATATTTAAACAAAATATTGGTAGCGCTTTATTATGGCCTTATGACAGTGTATTATTCATTGTTGGACACTCATAATATCTTTGATTGATCGATTCTTTATTTACAAATATACAAATATGAAAAAAAAGAAAGATACAATATGTAAATTGGAAACAGAATGTGAAGGAGACTTGCCTAAAAACTAGTGCTGCACGATTTGGTGAAAAAGTCATATTGCCATTATTGTGGACAATATCACGATTTGCAATTGCGATATAATAAACAAATTTATACATATACAAATAACACAAGTTTGTCGTGTTGCCGCGACATGTAGCGACTTTGATTTTGCATGTTTTACACAGTACCTATTTCTGTATCGCAGAGCTTGAATCCAAAATATTGCCATTTTTGCCACCAGTTCATCAGCGTTAACCTGCTCGTTGTCATCGGTGTCCTTTTTTTCCCCCTTCTTTCTGGTCTGCACACAGCACACTGGAGAGTCATGTGACCGTAGACAGCACACGTGTCACTGCCTCAACAGAGACTGATTGGTCAGCTCTTAATCATGGGCATATATATGCAGACTACACACAAACAGAGGTTCACACACACGCACATTTTATTATTTCATTAAATCGCAGCCTTTTGCGGTTATATAATTGCACAGGCTGGCATCGCGGTTGCGATTAGATTAATCAAGCAGCACTACTAAAAACCCTCCAAGGGCTTGAAAAGTGGCATTTTCCGCTTTTATATCATGAAGGCCTATTTGCACCTACCTATTTTTGTGTACTCCCAATACTCCTTCATGTCATAACTGACAGTGAAATACACTGGGATAAGGAAATTCAAGAAGAAAATCTTTGAAATATTAATCTTTAAAAGTGCTTGTTTGTGTGTACATGTAAGTGTGTGTGTGTGTGTGTGTTTCTCCTTTGGTTGTCAGAGGGATCATCTGTATTCAGTAATGCTTACCTTTGTGTGTATTTGTGTTAAAAACAGAGGGTATTCAGTATGTGTACATCTGACCTTCGATGTTGTTTTGCACCATGTGTGACCCCTTCCTCACCTCTTCATATATATTTCTGTGTGTGTCTGTGTCTATGTCTGTTTGTCTCTGTCTCCCCATATGATCAGATGGAGGCGCATGCGGAGGAGCAGGCTGCGGAGGCCCAGAAGGAGAGGAAGCTGAGGGAGCGCAATGAACAGTACAGTCGTCAACTAGAGGAGGAGCTCGAGGGGCTCAAGGTGAGTCGAAAGGCAGTTAACACAAACGCACAACTACTACACAGTGGCCATAAAAAGTCTACCACCCCGGTTAAAATAGCAGGTTTTGGTGATGTAAAAAAATGAAGCCGAAATAAATTTTGTTTTTGTTTTTTAAAATTGCAACCTATAAAAATAAAGTGAAAAACAATCAGATGTTTTAGGGGAAAAAAGAAAAAGAAAAAACTTTAAATAACCTAGTTGCATAAGTGTGCACGCCCTTTTATAATCGGGGATGTGGCTGTGTTCAGAATTAACGAATCACATTCAAATTCATGTTAAATAGTAGTTGGTATACGACCCCCATCAACTAAAGTGACTGATGAACCCCAAATAAAGTTCAGCTGTTCATTCCTATTGGATTTTCCTGACTTCTTCTTCATTGCATCCAACTGCAAAAACCGTGGTCTGCAAAGAGCATACAAAGCATGAACGGATCTCATTGTTGAAAGGTATTGACCAGTAGAGGGTAAACAAGAATTTCCAAGGCATTAGATATATCATGGAACATGGTGAAGACAGTCATCAACAAGTGGGGAAAATATGACACAACAGTGACATTACCAAGAACAGGATGTCCCTTCAAAATTGATGAGAAGACGAGGAGAAAACTGGTCAGGGAGGCTGCCAAGAGGCCTACAGCAACAATAAAGGAGCTGCAGGAATTTCTGGCAAGTCTTGGTTGCTCCCTACACGTGACAACAATCTCCGGTATTCTTCATATGTCTGAGCTATGGGGTAGGGTGGCAAGATGGAAGACTTCACACACAAAAAAACAAAACATCCAACCCTGGCTAAATTTTTCAAAAAGATACATCCAGTCTCCCAAAACCATGTGGAAAAATGTGTTATGCCCTGATGAGACCAAGGTTGAAGTTTAAGGCCATAATTCCTAAAGGTGTGTTTGGTGCAAAAACAACACAGCACATCACCAAAAGAACACCATACCTGCGGTGAAGCATGGCGGTGGTGGCATCAGGCTTTGGGGCTGCTTTTCTTCAACCAGAACTGTGGCTTTAGTCAAGGTGGAGGGAATCAGGAATAGCTCCAAATACCAGTTGACTTTGGCGCAAAACCTTCAGGCGTCTGCTGGAAAGCTGATGATGAAGAGGAATTTCACCTTTCAGCACGTCAGTGACTCAAGGCGTACATCCAAATCACCAAAGGAACAGCTTCACCAAAAGAAGATCGTTTCTGAATGGTCCGGCCAGGGCCCAGACCTGAATCCAATAGAAAATGTGTGGGGTGACCTGAATAGGGCTAGGCACAAGAGATGCCCTCGCAATTTGACGTATTTTAAACATTTTTGCAAGGGAGAGTGGGAAAATATTGCTAAATCGAGACCTGCCAGGCTGATAGACTCTTACCCAAAGAGACGGATGCCGTAATTAAATCAAAAGATGCTTCAACAAAGTCTTAATTTAGGGGTGTAATTATTTGGTGTAATTATTGTAAGTTTTTTTTTCTCCCCTAAATGGTTTTAGCTTGTTTTTCACTTTATTTTTATAGGTTGCAATTTCACATTAAAGGTGGAAAAAGTTGTCATGATTTATCTTGGTTTCATTTTTTCCACTTCACAAAAATTTTAACAGGGATGTGTAAACTTTCCATATCCACTGTAATGTCTGTAATACTGCATTTACACTGTTATTATGAAGCCGACAGGATGGAAAATTCTCTTCAAAATGTTGATAAACTCAATCAAGTGTTTTCGTAAGGAGATGCCTACAGAAAAAGCTGCATTTTCCCAATTTTTGCATCATGCCATGGCAGTGAACATAAACCATATCCAATAATAATATATTTTATTTGTACCCTTTTCATGGTACTCAGTTTACATAGCATGTAAAGTTTAAAGATTTGAAAATATCTAGCTTATATCTAGCAAAATGAGACAGACATTTTGAAATAAAATGTTAAATTCAGACAGTATACACAATACAGATCATTATTTATTGAGTCAGTGTGCATGTGCTGGTCAGGTGACCTGTAAATTACCATGGCGGCTGGAAGGCAATTCGTTGTTGAGGCTGACGTCAACCGATGTAGCCTTTTTTTTAAAAACACGAGCCTTTGGTTTCTCTCTTTAACTCTGTCTCCTCTTTCTCTCTCTCCTCTCGTGTCCTCCGCCTCGCCCCGTCACCGCCCTCTCAAACATCATCCAGCTGAAACAGACTGGCGCTTCTGCCACCCCGTCCTCGGTAGACCAGTCCCAGGAAGTGGGGCGCCTGCGGGGCGACCTGGAGAAGAAGACGCTCCTGTACGAGGAGGAGCTGGCGCGCAGGGAGGCGCAGCACACCGCCGAGCTGAAGGCCCTGCGCAAAGAGCTGCGGGATGCGGAGGGGCAGCACCTGGCCCTGCAGAAGGAGATCCTGATGCTAAAGGACAAATTGGAGAAGACTCGCAGAGAGAGGTATCAGTTTAGTTTTGCTTCATTTTATTTTGATTTCATATTCTTGTTGGGATTAGTGTAGTAACGTTTGGCAGTGTCTGTAGCCAGTTTATTTTCATCTGTTTGACTTTTTTTCCAATTATATTTGTACATTTTGCTGTTATCTATACAGGTCAATCACAGTTACATTCTGTACAATGTGTGATGGGGAAAAATGCTACAGGGGAAAAAAAATGTCAGGAAAAAAAATATTTGAAAAACCTCAGCAAGAGTATCAGAGGAGGGATCCCTCTTCCAGGATGGAGAAATGAACTCATCAAACTGAACAAAGTCTTAAATTAATTCAAAATCAGAGAAATGTCTCTTACAAATGCACCTTTACAAAATGTGAAGGGGAATTTTGGTAGTTTTCAACCATATCTCCATGTATTAATTGTAGTAAGGACATCTCTGTAATGTATTTAATACTTGCCAGTGTTTTCTGTATCGCCATCGGTCACAATAGCAAACCGGCTTACTTCTTCCATCCATTAACATCAGTGGATGGTGGGAGAACTATAAGGTGGATTGGCTGAGATGTTCCTTTTGTAATCGCCGCCATTGTGTGTACCGTAGGCAATGGAGAACAGCTCTCCTGGCAGGAAAACATTAATTTCTCTGTCAAAATGAAATGTACCGAAGCAGTTATAGTTTTAAAAAACTAGACAGACCACCAGCACTTACCAGATAGGCAGATGTTAAGTGCGGAATTTCCCTTTAATTAATAAACAAAGGGTCATGGTCGGGTTGTGTAGGTCAAGGGCAGTGTTTTTCAGGGGGCTGGTTGATATGTGTAGAATCATAGCAAGTGTGTCAATTTTGCCCACATTTTATTCTGCTCCATGTAAATGTAAGTGTAAGACGTAGCTGCCTCCTACATCATGGCTCTAATAGACGCCATATTCACAGCAGACAATGCCATATCTGTAGTACTCCTGTTCATCTGGCATGTATTTGGTGCCAGTTCAACATAGGTTCATGATAAGGAATTTACATTTTTAGAAGATAAAATATAGAGTGGTCACAACCAATGTCACAAAACCATCTAAAAACCACTGTGACAATGCTTTTGGTTTTCTTCTTTGTTTTTCAGCGACAGTTGTATGAGGTAATTATGGCTACTCTATAGAAATGTTGTGTGATATAGAAATGTAATAACTGTAATAGAAATGTTGTTTTCTGTTTTCATTTTAAATAGTCCATATTGGTATTCCCAATATGAAATAGTTATGTGTCCCTAACTCAGACTAGAAGTAGCTCAGTGCTGTGTTTGTTTGTTTGTTTGTTCTTTTCCACAACCTCAAATTGATATGCATTTTGCAGTTTGCATGAAATTTTAACCTAACACAAAAAATGCATATGAATGGGCATTCAGGTTAGAGTAGCAGTTTGTTCCGTTGCCTACCAGCATGGGGATTGCTGGTTCGAATCCCCATGTTACCTCCAGCTTGGTCGGGTGTCCCTACGGACACAATTGGCCGTGTCTGCGGGTGGGAAGCCAGATGTGGATATGTGCCCTGGTTGCTACACTAGTGCCTCCTCTGGTCGGTCAGGGCGCCTGTCCGAGGGGAAACTGGGGCGGGGGGGGGGGGGGGGGGGGGATAGCGTGATACTCCAACATACTATGTCCCCCTGGCGAAACTCCTCACTGTCAGGCGAAAAGAAGCGGCTGGCGACTCCACGCGTATCGGGGGAGACGTGGCAGCCCTCAGCGACTGGGATGGCTTGGAAGAGTCGGGTAATAGGCCGGAAGAAGGGGGGGGGGTCCAAAAAAATAAAATAAAAAAAGGTTGAAGACAAAAATGGCATGTGCCTTTGAAATGTCTATTGCTGATTTCCAGGTAGCTGATGTATCTCAAAATGGCTACTTAGCATTTGAAATGAAACCTTTTTTCTTTTTTTTTCTTTTGTTTTTTACTCAAAGTGCCTTGCAGTACATTGACTACGTACAGTTTTAGTATGGGCGGCTCAGTAAGGACTGAATCCCGTAGCCCGGTACTGCTAGTAACATGCCCTACTCATTGAGCTGTTTGGATCCCCTTATCAATCCGAACTCTTTAGTACTACCATTTAATTTGAGTCCCGGAAACTGTGTTTCAGAAGGGGTCTCCACAGTTAAAACAGGGTTAAAAGTGATCTGACAGCCACTGTCTCAACGCTGCTATAGTTCACGTTACTAGTAATTGTGCAGTATGGGGAAAAATCAAATTGAAAAAAATCAGAGAAATACTTCAGACTACTCAAGGGCACCAGCAAGAGCTATAATCAAATTCTAATGTAGTCTTTTTTTTTTAAACAGAGAGACTCACGGCTTTATTTTTGTACCTTTTAGCCTAACCTTCCTGTCCGGTGTCACTGTCTGATTTTCCCAGCTGCTTTATTTTCCTTCATGTGGCTGTATCATGTTTTAACCACATTCATGTGTTTTTGGCTGTATAATGTGTGGTTGGTGGTCATGCCTTAGGACTTTATTCAGTATTTTAAACACTGTGCAGCCCAGAGCCCCCCATCCGCATTAGCAGGAGAATGGATGGGGCTTTCTGAGGCAGGTTGATCGTGAAGATTGATTTGCATGTCAGTATGATATGGTAAGATAACCCATGAATCAAATAAATCAATTTTAACATTTAATATAGTCATGATGGATTAGAGATCGGTTTCTAGAAATTTGCGGGGGCCAGAGTGCCAAAGGTTTTCCATTTCTCATTGGTATGCTTAGTGTGTGTGTATATATATCCATCCATTATCCAATTCACGGGATGCTGGAGCCTATCCCAGCAGTCATTGGGTGGCATGCGCCCAATGACAAAGGCGTATAGGTTTTACAAACCGATACAAATGTAGGGCGGCACGGCGGCGCAGTGGTTAGCGCAGTCACCTCACAGCAAGAAGATCCTGGGTTCGAACCCCGGGGTTGTCCAACCTTGGGGGTTATCCCAGGTTGTCCTCTGTGTGGAGTTTGCATGTTCTTCCTGTGTCTGCGTGGGTTTCCTCTGGGTGCTCCAATTTCCTCCCACAGTCCAAAGATATGCAGGTCAGGTGTGAATGTGTCATACTGTGATTGACTGGCAGCTTGTCCAGGGTGCGCGCGTGCGCGTGCGTGCGTGCATGCCTGTGTGTGTGTGTTCGTTCCATCCATTATCCAAACCACTTATCCCGCTGTCAGGGTCGCGAGGATGCTGGAGCCTATCCCAGCAGTCATTGGGCGGCAGGTGGGGAGACACCCTGGACAGGCCATCACAGGGCCCACTCACACCTAAGGACAATGTAGTACGGCCGATTCACCTGACCTACATGTCTTTGGACTGTGGGAGGAAACCGGAGCATCTGGAGGAAACCCACGCAGACACGGGGAGCACATGAAAACTCCACACAGAGGACGACCCATATTTATTATACATATTCCGCTCCTCATTGGTTGAGCACTTTTATCAACACCATTGATGGTTTCCGGGGAAAAAAAATGCTATATATATAAACTTACAAGGGTCAGAGTGCTAGTGTGTGTGTGTGTGTGTATGTATATATATATATATATATATATATATATAAAAAGATAGATGTAGGGAAAAAACTTAATACATAGCAGTACAAGCTTGTTTTGTGCTTTGCGTACTCTGCTCCTCATTTGTTGAGCACTTTTATCAAAAACATTGACGGTTTCTGAAAAAAAATGCTATATATAGTATCTATATATCTATATCTATATGTATATATAGCTCTATATCTCTCTCTCTCTCTCTATACAAATAACTTCGTTAAAAGAAACACTCAACGGTAGGGAAAGTGCTCAACAAATAAGGAGCAAAATAATCCAGTGAGTCAAGTAAATTCTTTATGAGACAGTACAAGCCTGTTTCATGCCATAAGCAATGGACAGGTGATGATTGCTTATGGCATGAAACGGGCTTGTACTTTCTCATAAAGAATTTACTTGACTCATTGGATATTATATATATTTATATATATATATATATATATAGTAGCGAATTCAGGGGGGCAGTCTGGGTTGACCATCGCCACAGCCTGGACGCGAACCCGTGTCTCCCACTCCGCAAGCGACAACGTTAACCAGTCAACTGAAGGGTCCGACCCGTTAGTCAAGGACCAAAGTGTCTACTTATCCATGCACGTTACAATATATAGATAGATATAGATGTGCTATGTATTAAAAAAACATTTCCTGGATCTATATATATATATATATATATTCCGCTCCTCATTAGTTGAACACTTATAACACCTTTGACGGGTTTCGAAAAATACGCTATATATATATATATATATATATATATATATATATATATATATATATATATGAGCACTCTGACCCTCACAAGTTTCTAGAAACCAATAGGTACATATAATATAAAAAAAAAAAAGTCCCTTCTGTGCATCCTATGCATTGCTTTTGTGCACTGCCTGTTGACACCGATGTCTTATCGAACTTGAACCTGTTTTTTTGGCACTTAGTTGAGTTGTCGCCTCCTGACTATCCTTGTTTGTGTTGTGTTACCTCTCAGATATGTACGTTGCTTTGGATAAAAGCATCTGCTAAATGACTTCATTAAATGAAACCCTTAACGGTAGGGAAAGTGCTCAGCAAACAAGGAGTAAAATAATCCAATATAATAATAACAATTAATAAATAAACTAGTTTATATATATTGTATTCTTGTCATGAATGTTCTTTATCCAGTGTAAATGTTTTCCCTTTTATGTTTTCACTATTTAGTGTTCTCTTTGCACCCCACTGGACTAGACGCCTCTGAAGAAGGGGCAGGTCTATGAGGTTGTGCAGACCTCACAGGGAAAAAGATTAAAAAGATTAATTTATGTAATGGCAAGGTGCAACTTTCACTGTTGGCTGGGCCGAGGTTCAAGGTTGGGGTTCTAGCCCCACAGAATATTAGCTCGCTTTAACAACTTTATTAACACGTGTGTGTGTGTGTGTGTGTGTGTGTGTGTGTGTGTGTGTGTGTGTGTGTGTGTGTGTGTGTGTGCGTGCGCGCGCCCACTTTTGTGTCCACCTTTGCCTCTCTCATCCAGTCAAAGTGAGCGAGAAGAATTTGAGACAGAGTACAAACAGAAGTATGAAAGAGAGCGAGTTCTTCTTACTGAAGAAAATAAGAAACTATCCAGTGAACTGGACAAGGTAAGCCCACTGACACACACACACACACACACACACACACACAAACAAGTCATACATGGTAAGTCATAACGACTGCATGAAATGTAAACGTGGTCCAACATATGCGTACACACACACACACACACACACACACACACACACACACACACACACACACAGTCTCACGTGGGAGCTTTTAAGCTAGTTTTTAACCATTCTTAAGTGAGTGTGAAGCGTATAGCACAAGCGCAAACTAAATACCAAGGGTTTTCCTCTCTTTTATCATTCTTTTACATTTCTCCCTGTTTCTCCCTCTGGCCTCCTCTCTGTCACCCCCTCCCTCCCTTTCTCTTTATGCTGATTACGTCTTATCTGCCTGTGTCTCTGCCTCTTTCGCTCTGACTTCTCACACACACGCACGCACACACACGCACACACACACACACACACTCTGAGGAGGCCACAGTTCCCTAACCCCAGCTAACCCCGTCCAGTCTTTCCTAGTTCTTTCATCACATTCCTCAGTTCACCCCTTCTCCCCAGGCAAGGCCAAAAGAACCACTGTTTAATATGCCTCGGAAAAACGCTGCGTAGCCTCCTACACACGCTGATGGAATGGCTCGCTGGATCACACACTATTGTCTTTGGAACGAAACTAAAAAATGGGAAAGGGGTACTTGGAAATTGGAAGTGCGAAGCTCCCAAGTCAAATAATATCTTAAGAAGAAGCAGGAGGTGTTCTGACATATGGAATAAAAACCCGCGGCGGTTTGTTGTTTTTATGGTCTGCCAGTGAATTACAAAGAGAGAGTTTTTGATTGGATGTGGAGTATATGTGGATGGGCTGCCAGTGGAATGATAGCACATATCACTCTCATTATTAAACCTGTCATTCTATTATTTCACTCACCGAAAAACCGTGTTTTTAAAAGTTGGAAATACCCAGGATGGATTAAACCCGACTTCATGGATGCTTTCATAAACCAGTCTTGCGCGAAATGGTGCTTGCATACATTTTGAGAAATGGAAAAAACAGCATTTTGGGACTCATCTAGTCTGGGAAAAGGACATGTCCACTTGTGAAATTATTTGCTTGGCCAAATGAATGAGATCGCCTTAACTTTTGAAAATGAATATATTTACATGTCTTGCTAGCTTGCTCGGGGCTATCCTGACCAAGATCCTATGCGGCTCAAAACGTCAGTTTTGCCAGTAAATAGCTGACGGGAGCGTAACGCAGACTGTGTTGACTCGGAATTTTCTGCATGCATATTCATTCATCTGCGCTGCACCTGCCTGTATTAGCTGGATATGCGTGCTCTATCAAACCCAATTGGACCGACCAACCTCATTTTCTCTGTTGACCCAGTAGAAACATAGCCAGATGTGGAGAGAAGGAACAATACAGGAAGAAAAAAAAAACTCTGGCTCGATTGAAAGTGGATTCAAGTGTTGGTCGGCTTGGAGCAGAATCAGGAAACACCCATTTTGGTTGACTGCCAATAATGGATGGCAAATCCCAAAACTTACCTCTTACTGCTACTCTGACTGTTTTACCAGCCAAGTTGACTTCTAGGTTGAAATAGGGCCTTTAGATAAAGGACTGCCAGATATCACAGCAGAGCAGACAAAATAAATCCACCACAGTCCGAGTTTCAAAGCATTTCGCTGGTGTCTGGTGTTAATTCCCTACTCTAGAAAAGGATGTGGGAGTCCAGGTGCAAGGACAGTCTCGGCACTAAAAGATAGATGTGAAAAGGAATCCCTTGGGTGTCACATCTCACCTGTCCCCATAAATCAAATTTGTCCAAAATCATAGTTCAATAGAGAAAATTTTTTTTTGGAGGATTTGATTTATCTCACCATGCAAATGATGTTTCCACTCTTGGAGCCACCAGAGTGTTCAAAGTGCTAAATCAAGCCTTCCTATAGTGGTTTAAATATTTTGAACATTATTAAAAGTCACATTCCAAGCGCCACTCACTGTTTTCATCCATACCTGTTGTAGTTATTCATCATATGGAGTGACTGGTTCCCCAAAAAAACCCTCGCATAACAACATATCTTATACTGTTAAGTGAATTCTTTCATCCAAAGTACATGGGCCAGTATCAGGATCACATATAATGTTGTCACGACCGGGCCCCAGTGGGAACAGAACCTGTGGCAGCGTATGTGTTAAGGTACCCACTGAGACAGGCAGAAAAAAACACATCGCGCTACCCACTGAGACAGGCAGAAAAAAACACATCGCGCTAAACACACTATTCCCACAGCTGCTGTGTGACTTGATGACATTATAAAACTTGAAGAGGAAGTTGCACATTTTTCACAGATTGATTGTGAGTGACTGTGTGGCTTAAACAAATTTGGGCCCACCCTTTCCTGTCTTTGTCCCAGCAGTAGGCAGACTTTTGGAAGAGAGATGACTGGGGCTATCTCTCTATAGATTTCCTCTAAATCTAATTTCTGTGAAGGCAATCTAGTGATGGAATTTAAAAACTATTGCAAAAAAAAAAAACAAACACTGTCTACACCTCACATTCCATCATTCTCTTGACAAAACGGCAACGATACATTTTTTAACTGGCCCCTAATTGAGATATTAAGCAATCTTAAGCTTAGTAAACTAACATTCTGTGTTGAGACAGTGAAGTGTGTCACTATGGGTATATCTTAACACACCTCTATCATTCACTGTAAAGCAGACCAGCAAGCTAAGTTAAACTAAGTTGGAAAAAAAAGAAGAAGCTTTTTTGCCCTTTTTGATACCCCCCACCCCCACCTCTTTGTTTGCTTCCCTTGAGGAAGTGTGGTCTGGCTCGGTTGACCTGTTTGCAAAAGATTTGGCTCAATCACTCCGAAGACCTGTTAAGTTCATCACACCCTTGATACAGTCAAAACATTATCATGGAGTCAGTAATGACAGCCCCCTCCTCACTGCAAGCCGCTCAGCTGTCTGGGTCCACCAGGCTTGGTAAATAGTCTGGTTTGCAAATGTATTCCTGAAAAGTGAAAATTTCATTAAATGGTCAGAATGTGCAGCAAATTGGGAATAATTGTAAATAATCCTAACTTGCTTCACCTCCTGTTGGTGTCCATGTTTTAACTGCACCATCAGCATTTGCCAACAGTGGTTAATATGGTGTGTGTGTGTGTGTGTGTGTGTGTGTGTGTGTGTGTGTGTGTGTGTGTGTGTGTGTGTGTGTGTGTGTGTTCCTAAACTTATTCCCTCAGCTGACGTCCATGTTTGAGAAGTTGAGCGGTTCTAACCGGCAGCTGGAGGAGGAGATGAGGGAGCTGGCTGACAAGAAGGAGAGCGTGGCTCACTGGGAGGCCCAGATCACAGAGATCATCCAGTGGTAAGATGCACACAAATGTATACACACACACACACTTTAAATTTTCCAATAATTGTATATTATATGTAATTGTATTATCCAATAAAGTATAAATACACAAATGCATAACAGAGTTCCTGGTTTACCAACGTAGATATCTGCATGTATTATATCATGCCACGGCACACGTTGAAAGTAAATCCAACACGTTCTTACTCAGAATTACACATACGTGATGTTTCTGACGCACTTTCTCTTCCACACACTCACTCATATCCATGACGTCTAACACGGTATTGTGCTACACCGCTGAGTAAAGTCATAGCAATTCCCGCATACCTCCTGAAGATCGTAGCGCAACTTGACCCTCCCATTCTCTCAGATCATTTCCCATCTCAGCTGACGCCCTGCCAGCTGCTCGCCTTCCCCACGCTGAACAAGCCTGCAGTCTTCACATATCACACATACCAAACACACATGCATACACATGAAGACACAAATGCACGCAAATACCAACACACAAGCGTGCACACACCAAAAATAAAAAAATATCCTATCCATGCGCACATACACAAAACACCGACCTTTGAATGTACATTTATGGTTGTTTATTTATTCGGTGGTTAATGTTGCCCCCTGGCGGCCAAACTATGTTACTGCAAGGGATAAACCAGAACGAGAGGCCTGAAGGTTGTTTAAAAAAACCAAACTGGACAACATACAGTGTCTAAAACGTTAAAAACACTTGCTTTGTTTTTTTTAAGAAGATCGACTAACTGAAATTCAAGTGACAGCTATAAATCCCCTAGTTACGTTGCTAGATATAGTCCAAGGACACGAATGGAGAGAAGTTATTTAAGAAGAGGCATATTAAAGCAAGCAAGTTTATTTATATAGTACATTTCGCATACAAGGCAATTCAGTGTGCTTTACACAAATAAAAACAGAAAAGGAACAACAATATAAAATGTAATTAAAAGAGAGTAAATAAAAACAAATAGTAACAATCATATAAAAATATAATTAGAAGAGAGTAAAAAAAATCAAATAGGAACAATCATATGTAAAAATTAAGAGTACAAAGTACATAAAATGTACTTTGAAATATTAATAAAAAGAGTAATATAATTAAAAGACAGGCACTATAAAAAGAAAATACAAAGTAGTCTCTTCCCCGCTGGGAGTGACCAGAGATCTACTTCCAGAGTTGAAGTGCTGTAGGAATAAGGTACAAGTTTTAATGCTCAATCATAGACATAAGAAAGAGAAATGTTTTTAACCTAGATTTAAAGATTGCTGTTTGGGGCACATCTAAGATCTTCTGGTAGTTTGCTCTGGTGGCATGCAGCACAACAGCTAAATGCTGCTTCACCGTGTTTGGTTTGGACTCTGGGCCGAGCTAACTGACCTGAGTCCATGGATCTTAGAGCCCTACCCACTTTATACTCTTCGAGCATGTCAGTGATGTATTTTGGGCCTACACCATTCAGTGATTTGTAGACAAGTAGCAGCACTTTAAAATTGGTTCTGTAACTAACTGGAAGGCCCTGTAAGGATTTCAGGACTGGAGTAATGTGCTCTGTCCTCTTGGTCCTGGTTCAACCTGCAGCAGCAGCGTTCTGAATAAGCTGCAGCTGTTTAATGGTCTTGTTGGGAAGACCAGTTAAGAGACCGTTACAGTAATCAATTCTACTGGAGATAAAAGCATGGGTGAGCTTCTCTTGGTCGTTTTGGGATAATAGACCCTTGATTCTGGCTATATTTTGAAGATGATAGAAGGCTGCTTTAGTGATTGCTTTGACATGGCTGGTGAACGTGAAATCTGAGTCGATTAAAACGCCAAGATTTCAGACTTGGTCTTTGGGCGCGGTGGCACGGTGGTTAGCGCGGTCGCCTCACAGCAAGAAGGTCCTGGATTCGAGCCCTGGGGTGGTCCAACCTTGGTGGGTCATCCCGGGTCATCCTCTATGTGGAATTTGTATGTTCTCCCCATGTCTGCGTGGGTTTCCTCCGGGGGCTCCGGTTTCCTCCCACAGTCCAAAGATATGCTGGTCAGGTGTGAATGTGTCGTACTGTGATGGACTGGCAGCCTGTGTGTGTGTGTGTGTGTGTGTGTGTGTGTGTGTGTCAGCCCTGTGATGGCCTGGCGGCCTGTCCAGGGTGTCTCCTCGCCTGCCGCCCATTGACTGCTGGAATAGGCTCCAGCATCCCCGTGACCCTGACAGCATGATACACAGTTCAGATAATGGATAGACTTGAATTGTTCGTTTATAATAGTTCCCTTCTCTTTGTTGCCAAACACAATAATCTTTTATTTTTTCCTTATTTATTTGAAGAAAGTTTTGGCTTATCCAATTATTTATTTGCTCCAAACAGTGGCACAGTGAGTCTGTTGGGCTGAGATCATCAGGTGAGAGAGCCAGAGGGATATTTTTAGCCTTGAGATGGTTGAGTTGTGGATTGTGCAAAAAGAGTTTCAACACATTATTTGGACGGCGTGCAACTGTATATATATGTTCCTGTGTAAAGGTTTTTTTTGTTGTTGACTATTTAGTCTCAGTTAGCCTAAACAAGTGCAGCAGTCTTGCTGTGTTGTAGACATAACCCCAATTTATTGTATTCCAGTATTATGGGGAGTCTCTGAAATTGTTGTCTTTGGTTTCTACGGTGTGAGTGTGTGCTTATGTGTACAGGCATGGGCCTGTTTGACTGCGGACGTACGTAGGTGCACGATTTTGTGTTTCATTTGGGTCAGCTTGGGTTTATGCTTTCATCACAACCACTATCTGTTCTGCCTCAGCTGCAGAGGTAAGTTTGGTGCCCAGAGCGACCTGAACATTTGCATGTATTCATGTGTGTATGCCTGTGGATTAATGACACCGAAGTGATGACAGGTTTGGTTCAGTCATAGTGCCTCCAGGGTGTGTACATTGATGTCATCTCGTCTCTCAGTCGGTGTTTACATTATGAGTGTGCATGTGTTCTTTATTATCTGCTATCTTGTAAGGACACTGACAGGAAATGTTGGGAAATTTCAGCAATGTTGGACATGACATTGAAAGGGTTCATCTTGGGGCAGGCGTCAGGATTTAGAGGGTAATGGTAGTAGAGAAACCTCTGGCTTTTGATCGGACTATTGTTGGCTTGATCAGGGAGTTTAAATCCACATCAGGGAAGTCGGTTGAGAAACATTCCTCCTACTTCAGTTGATGGCAATAACATGACCTAAAACCAGGCATTTAACCCCTAAACTGCCCCAGTGGAGCTGCTCGGTGGCCAACAGCAGTGAGCTGGGGCCAGTTCCTGCTTTCTTATATTGGTATTTGTAACTGTGTTAGTGCTGGTGAGGCTAAAGTTGAAGTTAGTTGACATTAGTTGAAACATTTTTCTATGCATACATATTTGTAAAAATGTGTTCACAAGTACATTGTGTGTGTGTTTGTGTGTGTGTTATTGTGCATGCTTTTGTCAGGGTGAGTGATGAAAAGGATGCTAGGGGCTACTTGCAGGCTCTGGCCACGAAGATGACTGAAGAACTAGAGGGGCTGAGGAACACCAGTCTGGGAGCACGGGCCACGGTGAGACACACACACACACACACACACACACACACACACACACACACACACACACCACACACACACACACACGTACAAGTGTTCTCAGAAATGTAAACACAAAAAGATCTGTTTTCATTATTGGTAAATTTGGCTATGAGGGGGATTAGATTAAATTCTAACACATGGTGTTATTCTTCCCACTGTCCCGCTGCTTTCTGTCTGACTAACTTTCTCTTCTCTCTGTCTGTCTGACTGTACGGTTGTGTGTGTCTGTGTTGTGTGTGTCTCTGTGTCCCAGGACATGCCATGGAAGATGCGTCGCTTTGCCAAGCTTGACATGTCGGCACGTCTGGAGCTGCAGTCGGCCCTCGATGCCGAGATCAGAGCCAAGCAAAGCATTCAGGACGAGCTGAACAAGGTGAAGGCCAACAACATCTCCACGGAGTGGTAAGAGACCTTTTATATACACCCATTTTACAATTTTGCCGTTTCTCTGTGCTTTATTTGATGGAAAAGTTGGATACGATGGTAAAATAGAAAAACTGAATATGATTTGTGGTATTCTCTGTGCTGGTTTGCTTTTGACGATTATGCAAAAATGGCAATTTTGTTCACTTTTGGGTTCGTCCTCTAACAGTGAAACAATGTGTAAGAACCGCACACCCGTTTGAATGGAAACACGACGCAGATTATGTATGTTTTGTCTTTCTCAGTGCTGTTATTTTTCTTGCCCTTTCCCATCTGTTTAAGTCAGAGAGTACTGCTGGCGTCGTGTGTGGCTGTCGCCTTTCCCTCTTGTAGCCCCCCCCCCCTTCCCATCCGCCCCTGTATGTGTTATGTTTATCTGTTGTCTTGTTTCACCGCCGTTTAGTGTAAAGCAACTTTATTGTAAAGCGACGAGTGTTAGAAAAGCGCTATATATTTGATTTATTATTATTATTTCTTCCTGCCCCTCAGTAAACTCCAGGATGTAGAGGCTAAGAACCAGGAGCTCCTTTCTGAGATTGACAGGCTGAAAAAGGAGTCCGAGGAGCTGCGGCTACGCAGGGGTAAGAGTTGTACTAATGACCTTTGACCATCTTTGTTACCATTCCACACAAGTAAAAGACATGTACAAAAAAAAAAAAAAAATCTTGTGTTTTCTGTTCAGCCGTCCGAAGGAATAAAGAACTTTTCAGCAGCTGGTCACTTGAGAAACACAAGTTTTGTCTTACCACGTGTGGATTTAGTTCAACTGTAATACATTAAAGCAAGGATTTTCGAATGTGACCAAAACACCACTAATGCCCAATTGATGCCGGATAAAGGGGCTTTTGCAGTCACTACCACTGTAAGATGCCGGTTACACTGCAGCTATGCAAAGAATTCCCACCAGGTTCAATAAATTGGATTTGCATACATCAAGTTTCAAATGGCATTAAAACATATTTTTGAATGTTGACATTGTTTAAATGTAAAGTCTCTCTCTCATGGCTGTTAAGATTGTATGGACAATAACTGAAAATAAGGATTTTTAATTTTAACCTTAATTTTGCCCTGAAATCTGTTTTATTCTAGTGAGCAACCAAAATAAGAGATCAAGTGTTATCCTGCCCCCCAGATTCCAGAAATTAACCTGATCCCAGCTCATTACAACTATTTCTTTTGTCTCAAAGGACCTCCCGGAAATAATCCCATTTGATGTTTTAATATCGGCTAATCAACCGTTGTGGTTGCGTCATTTGTTCTGTGTCTTTAGGTGTTAAGCATCAGGATTCACAGAATTCCTTCCTGGCTTTCCTCAATGCCCCGACCTCAGCTCTTGACCAGTTTGATGTAAGTAGCAGCTCATTAAATCATATAGCACCTAAAACTAAGGACGCAGGGAAACCGGAAGCCGGTGCCGTACTGGGCTACCTGACATGTACATCCATCTACCAGCCTGGGTTTGAAAACGTGCCCTGTCTTCTTCAGAGATGATACTTGTCTATTTGTACATTTTCCTAACCATGGGACACCATGTCCATCAGGACTTCATTTTTACAAAACTAGTGAATCAGGATTAATCCTCTGGTTATTTTCACGAGTTTTTCTCCTGGGGCCTCATGTATCAATCATTACTATGGGCAAATTTGTGCGTACACACCCATGGGATTTTTGAGCCCTGCATTTTGTCTCAGAGACCAGTGTAGAACCTGGGTAACCCCTGAATTTACACACCGATTGGCTAACACTGATGTCTTTGCAGGCCTGGGTGATTGCTTGTTGCAGGATATAGACAATAGATGTTAGGAGGAAGGAATTACAAATACCCATCATGCTTTGCTGCTGACTGTCAGACGAACTTGAGGGCTAAAAAATTCCATGGGTGTGTAAACACAGATTTGCCCATAGCAACGACTGATACACGAGGCCCCTGATCTTTCAGTTCTCTCATTCTTTCGACAGATACAGTCCTTTAAGTTACAATGTTGCATTTCCCGGAGCTTTCCGTTTGTTCATATTAATTTTTGCTTTCTTGCTTCATTTTGTTGTTATTTTCTTGCTTTCATCCTCTGGTACATCAGGACTCTTACTCCTCATCCTCATCCTCTTTAATTGAGTTTTGGGAAGATGTAAGTGTTTCCAGGCTAGTAGGAGGTCTATGTGTATATGTGTGTATGTGACTGTAGTTGTAGTTGTCTGCTGTAGGACTGGGCATTTCCAACTAGTGGAGAGAGAGAGAGAGTCGTGTGCGTGTGTGCGCGTGTGTGTGTGAGTGTGTGTGTGTGTAATAGATAATTATTAGACAATTAGCATGCATGTGTGACCTAGCGCAGTCTTTGCCCTTGTCCTTGCGTTATGAAGTATTCTGAGTGCTGGCCAGTCCTTGCTGTAGTTGGCTTTTGGGCTACCTGAATGGTTCTGCCTCAGCTTTCTTGTGCCTGGGCTCGGCTTGAAACCCACCAACAGATTACTCAGCACACGATTAAAACAGATGCTTAATGCATCCTTTCATTTCCACAGTTAGAAAAAAAAACAGCTGGTTGCTGTTGCTGTACTTGGCATAGACTTTCCCACTTTCCCATCTGTATTTACCCTATCATCAGGTGTGTCCCTCACACCGTTTAGTATTCCTAACCGTCTAAACTCAGTCCCTCAGTTCAGCCTCCTTGTGGCCACATCTTGATTTAACCAAGGACCATTTCCGCTAATTCCTCTATTCAAATGTTTTTAGTTTTTTTTTCTTTTTTTTTTTCTTAGCCATGTTAGACAGCCTTTTTATCACGATTAATGACACGTCTCTTTGTTTCTGCCACTCTCTGCCTTTCCTTCCTCCCACTGAAGCGCTCTCCATCGGTCGGCCCGGCTAGCAAAGGCAGACGCGTAAGCACCGCCTCTGTGCTCACTTTACTGTCCACACAAACAGCCCCCCCCCCCCCCAATGTGCTGTATCCCTCGTCGCATGGAGATTTTGTGGGTGTGTGGGTGTGTGTGCACGTGTGTTAGTCTGGTCCACGTGTGTGTATTTGTGTATGGCTGTCTGGTTGCATGCTATTTTTTGGGGATGGGGGTTCTTTGGATAACAGCTCCCTTGGTTATTGATTGTTTGGTAACAGAGTTGAATAGATAATGCTCATTAATTCGGCTCCTTTAACTTGACTTTTGCTTGCATGGGGAATCGGTACACATGCTTTCCTGCCCTTCAGTGCTCGTGTGTGTGTGTGTGTGTGTGTGTGTGTGTGTGTGTGTGTGTGTGTGTGTGTGTGTGTGTGTGTGTGTGTGTGTGTGTGCGCGCGTGTGTGTGTGCGTGCGTGCGTGCGTGCGTGTGTTTCATGTCTCTGTGTTTTCTCCAAATTGCTCACAGTGGTTCTGTCGATGGCCATGCATGGCGCATGGTGTACGGTCGTGGTGTCTCAAACTAGAGCAGTCGAGGGGTTGTCTGTGGATAGTGTGCTCTCCTATTAACTCCCGATGTGGACGCATATTTTTATATTTTTATTCTATGTGCTGTTTGGTACTGTATAATGTCTGCTCCTCCTTCTAAGCATGGTTGGTGCACTCAATTCTGCCTCGGTCTCCGGTCTCTTCTAACTAACATCACTCCTCTCTCTACGTCCTCTCTCTCTCTTCTCTCTTCTTTCATCTCACTCCCTTTCCCCTCTTCTTATGGTTCCCTCCTACCCTTCTTTATCCTACTTCCTTCCCTTCTACCTTCCCTCTCTCTCCTCTTCTCCTCCTTTCCTTCCTCATGTTACCTCTATAGGTGGACTCTGTGGATAACTTCACCCCCTCCAACACTCCATCCCGGGATGAGGATGCCAAGTCCCACCACAAGTCGCGCTCGCGCTCACCGTCCATGGCTAGCGATATGGAGCCCATAGAGGTCAGAACATGGGCTCTTCGGTTGTTCAGTCTGTTGGCCAGTGGGTCTCAATCTGTTCCTGATGGAACCCAAGTGCCGCTATTCTGTTTTCTATTTTACCATGTAGTTAGATAAGTTCTCCTGTTGTGCCAGGGGTGGCACCGTGGCGCAGTGGTTAGCGCGGTCGCCTCACAGCAAGAAGGCCCGAGGTTCGAAACCTGGGGTTGTGCAACCTTGGGGTTCATCCCAGGTCGTCCTCTGTGTGGAGTTTGCATGTTCTCCCTGTGTCTGTGTGGGTTTCCTCGGGGTGTTCTGGTTTCTTCCCCGCAGTCCAAAGACATGTAGGTCAGGTGAATACGAAATTGTCCCTAGGTGTGAATGTGTCGATGCTGTGATGGACTGGTGACCTGTCCGGGGTGTCTCCCTGCCTGCCGCCCAATGACTGCTGGGATGGGCTCCAGCATCCTGTGACCCCCATTGGGATAAGTGGCTTGGATAATGGATGGATGTTGTGCCGGGACTAAAGAAAAAAATCCCTTATTTGAAGGCTGTCGCTGCTGACAGAGCAGATAAATGTAATTAACTACCTGTTAGAATAGAAAACCAGCAACGCAGGAGCTCCATGAGTACCAGATTGAGGACCACTGCAGCAGGCCACAGCAGTTCCTAAGGTCTCGGCCTTTTCTGCTGTTTTACTAGCCGTGAAATTTGTTGCATGCAAGCCGAGATCAGCAAAACTGTGTTGATTTCTGCTGCTGTTTTTGAAGTGTTTCACATCGAAATTGCAAGCCAAGCGCGCATGTTACCAAGAGTGCTTATGTAGACAATCGGTAAATTGGCAATCGTTCTAATCCCCCAGCTTCATTTTGGTTTTGTTGGCATAGGCTGCTTACGCTTACTGGTTTTGCCTACAAATGTGATAAATGTCTGATTGCTGCCTTTTAGTAGTAACTTGTATGTCTGAGTATCAGTAACAATCAAAACTATATCACATTTTTTCAAGGGTATCAAATAAAAACATCAGACAAGTACATTGAGAATTTTGGTCTACAGAAGGATCGTCTATACGAAAAATCCCCGTTTTATTTTCATGACAGTAGTTGAACTTTTTTTCCGAGAATATGGGAAACGGCACGGTGGCGCAGTGGTTAGCATGGTCCCCTCACAGCAAGAAGGTCCTGGGTTCGAGCCTGGGGTCATCCAACCTTGGGGGTCGTCCCGGATTGTCCTCTGTGTGGAGTTTGCATGTTCTCCCCGTGTCTGCGTGGGTTTCCTCCAGGTGCTCCCGTTTCCTCCCACAGTCCAAAGACATGTAGGTCAGGTGAATCGGCCATACTAAATTGTCCCTAGGTGTGTGTGTGTGTGTGCGCGCGCGCGCTCGTGCGTGCGTGCATGCATGTGTGTCAGCCCTGTGATGGCCTGGCGGCCTGTCCAGGATGTTTCCCTGCCTGCCGCCCAATGACTGCTGGGATAGGCTCCAGCGACCCTGAGAGCAGGATAAGCGGTTTGGATAATGGACGGATGGGAAAAATACAAACCAAGTACTCTTCGTCAGTCCTTTCAGATGAGCACCCACAATCTATTTCCTTACATTGGGGTCTGTTCAGACAGTGGTGTTAAAATGAGTGGTGGTAGAAAGGCAAACTTTTCAGTCATCCATGCCATCATTGAGATGGTTGGACTACAAAATTATTTCTTTATTTTTTAAATATTCTGAGTTCCTGTCCCATGATGCTTAAAAAAAAGTTCCCATCTATACGATTTGAGAAACTCGTCTCTCCACAGATATCTAAATGATGGTTGCGATTATGGCAGATTCTTTATGGAGTGTGCCTCCAACTCTACACAGTCAAAGGAAATGCTGTATTTGCAAGGAAAGTGTGTTTGAAGTCTGTGGTCGTCCACCTTTTATTTGTGATTTGCAAGTGATATACCTATTTTAAAATCTTTTTGATAAGATATTGTTAGCTGTGAGTGAAAATCCTTGCAAATCGCTTTCATGAAACATCACCGGGTCAACGGTGATGAATCGTCAGTGGTCTAATAAGGGACGAGTATAAGAAGACATTTCAACCTCTGACCTCACTCTGAAAGTCTTTTGGCCCATCTCATGCTTTGGGGGAAGCTTTGTTCTGGGTGGCTTGTTAACCGCTGGGTTTTTGTAACTAATAGATTTGTCAAAGGGACAACACACAAGTCTGTGTATATACACAGCGTCTGTGTTGCTCGATGCTGATTTTGTGGCTTGTGTCATGCAGTTGATAGACCATCCTCCTCGTACGGTGCAGACCCCAACCATGCGCTCAGGAGGATATGGCAGTATCGGACGCTCCTCACCTAAGGTAAGATGGTTGTCTGTCTAGTCGTTTGTCCGTCTTTTTTTGTTTTTTTTTTTACCCCCCCCCCCCTTTCTATCTGGCCAATTACCCCACTCTTCCGAGCCGTCCCGGTCGCTGCTCCACCCCCTCTGCCGATCCAGGGAGGTCTGCGGACTACCACATGCCTCCTCCGATACGTGTGGAGTCGCCATCCGCTTCTTTTCACATGGCAGTGAGGAGTTTCGCCAGGGGGACGTAGCGCATGGGAGGATCACGCTATTCCCCTCAGTTCCCCCTCCCCTGACCAGAGGAGGCGCTAGTGCAGCGGCCAGGACACATTCCCACATCCGGCTTCCCACCTGCAGACATAGCTAATTCTGTCTGTAGGTACGCCCGACCAAGCTGGAGGTAACACGGGGATTAGAACCGGCAATCCCCGTGTTGGTAGGCAATGGAATTGGACCACTACGCTACCCGGGCGCCCCCTTCGGTCTGTCTGTCTGTCTGTCCGTCCATCTGTGTATTGAGCTTCATTTAGGAACAACCCAGCCATTTTTAAAGAAGCAATTCTATTGTAAATTGTAAATCAAGTATGATTGCTTTGCTTTATAGAGAGCCGAACTCATTTTGTTGAGGTCTTTATGTCAGGTCTATGCTTGTATATTTACCATTTGCTTCTTTCTGTCTTGTCTCTCTCTCTCTGTCTGTCTCTCTGTCTCTCATTCCCTCTCCAGCCAAAAGCCCACCAGTTTGTGGTGAAGTCCTTCAACACTCCCACTAAGTGTAACCAGTGCACTTCCCTGATGGTGGGACTCATACGCCAGGGCTGCACCTGCGAAGGTAAGGAGAGGAGGAGGACATTCAGCAGGGGGAGGGAGAGCAACGGAAGGAAGACCAGATCGAAATTAAGAGGGAATATAGTTGATAGAAGGTAGCTGATCTTTTTCAAGTCTGCTTGCGTAAAGGTTTGAGTGAGTTCCAATTCCTAAACTATAACTAGATATCTGGATTTTGTGCAATGCAATTTTTTTTTTTATATGTTAGACTAAACCTCACTAGAAATCAGTATGATTTCCAACACTTAATGTGTTTAACCTGTAGTTATTCCTTTCTTTAACATTGCATTTTAATCTGTACGTTTATTAATAGGTCACACAACTGTCGAGTCACACACTGAATCACTTGAAAGGCCCAATACTAGTTTCCATTTTAAACATACATTTGGAAATACTTGACATGTTAAATCTTTATTTTATCTTCATATCTGCAATTCTCCAGTGTGTAACTTCTCCTGCCATGTGACATGTGCGGACAAGGCGCCAGCGGTGTGTCCTGTGCCCCAGGACCAGACCAAGGGTCCGCTAGGTATTGACCCCCAGAGGGGCATTGGTACCGCCTACGAGGGGCATGTTAGGGTAAGTGAGACTGATCATGGTCAGTGATGAAATAATCAAATTCTTTTTTTCCCTGAAGTTCATTGCAGAAGTTTGTTGACCTCAAGTCTAGCCCTGGAATCTTAATCATGTCTGGTATGCTAATCATATAGAATGATGCACCCATGTTTGCCTATTATCATTTTGACCCAGCTTGAATGACCTTCATCCCACAGTCATTCAAAGATAACATTATGCTCGTCATTTGGTGGACATGTCAATGGAAGGCATCTTTTTATACCATGAGGGCATACATTTTTAGCATGGGAACATTGTATTCCCTCTGGGAGCAGGACCCCTATCTCTGGCAGTGTTGGTGGCATGCTATATCCATTGAACTAATACGTCTCCATCACATGGGTCTCGCTATAACCATGTCCACAATTTGAAAAAAGCAAACATTTTATGATACATCTACAGTTACAAAATGAATGATGCCAGAAACTTACTGGTACTAGTGAAAGCATAATGATTAAGGTGATCCTAATTTTTCTTCAAATGGTAAATAGCTTCTTGGAGCTTTCACTTCATTTGACAGCATGCTTATAACGTTTAATATGCATTGAGAAGCCCTTCAGCGTTGTTCACATTATATGACACATTATTGCGAGTCTATGTGTCATTAAATTGTGTCTGTATTTGCTTCAGGTGCCCAAACCGACAGGAGTGAAGAAAGGGTGGCAGAGAGCCATGGCCGTGGTGTGTGACTTTAAACTGTTCCTTTATGAACTGGGAGAAGGAAAGGCCACACAGCCCAGCGTAGTGGTCAGCCAAGTCATAGACATGAGGTGAGAAAACTACAACCTAAATGATTTTTAACCAGAACTGATAATGTTTTGTAACACAGTTAAAATTCCTTTATGATTTAGCAGACCCTTTGTTCTAAGGTAGTTAATATTATACTTTATATAGAGATGCACTCCTTGATGTCTGACCATTGGCCTCATTCTGTCATACAGGGATGAGGAGTTTTCAGTCAGCTCTGTCTTGGCCTCTGATGTCATCCATGCCAGCCGAAAGGACATCCCCTGCATATTCAGAGTAAGTTCTCTTAGAATGATTTACCACTGTCAGCCCGACAGTTTGTTAACCAAACAATCTGATTGGTCAAAGATGTATTCATTTATATAGAGAATACATACTTTATTGAGCCCTGTGATGGCCTGGTGGCCTGTCCAGGGTGTCTCCTCGCCTGCCGCCCAATGACTGCTGGGATAGGCTCCAGCATCCCTGCGGCCCTGAGAGCAGGATAAGCAGTTCGGATAATGAATGGATGGATACTTTATTGTTTGCAAGGCCAGTTATTGCATTTACCAGGGAGCTAATTGATAGCATTCTGTATGTATACCTCTTAAAAGCAACTTTTCAGACAGTATGCGTGCATAGGTGACTGCAGTGTAAACGCCATAATACCTTTCAGGTCTACACTTTGTATCTTCCTATTGAGAATGTAGAACCCCGGCAATAAAAACCAAGAGGGTGGATGATAATTATGCCTTTCATGTTTCTTATGTATATTTAAGTTAGGTTATTTTGACAATGGTTTCTTTACAACTTAGTCAAGAATCACTTCATTCTCCAGTCACAAATAATTTAAAGATATCAGTCTGGGTTTGTGGGGGTGCAGAGACCCACCAACACCCAACAGTAGGAGCAATATTACCCAGCAATATTACCCCTTTGACCTTTTGCCCTTCCTTCCCAGGTGACGGCGTCCCAGCTGTCGCCCTCCAGCAGCCACAAGCCCTCCATCCTGATTCTGGCTGACAGCGACCAGGAGAGGAACAAGTGGGTGGGCTTGCTCAATGAGCTCCACCGCATCCTCAAGAAGAACAAGCTGAAGGAGCGCTTTGTGTACGTCCCCAAGGAGGCCTACGACAGCACGCTGCCGCTCATTAAGACCACGCAGTCCGCCACCATCATAGGTGGGTGATGGAATGTCCCAGTAAAAACCATGCACACATGCACACTATGTGCTTGTAATCCATTTTACAAAAGTGTGTGTTCTTCAACTATTTTGAGTGTATAAAAAAAAAGAATGAACTAACATCTACTAGTATTTCACTTTACAAATATTAGTTGTTTTTATTGCCGTATTTGCTAAAGTGCCCACATTTAGATTGTTCAAATATATATATATATATATATGATTAACTTTATTTTGAATTGATGAATACTGTTAATTTGTTGACCACAAACAGGGATCTGAGGTAACTCATGTTGTATATGGTCTCAATATTATGGGGAGCTTCATGGCTTCCTGCAGAATTCATGGAAAAGTAATTGCATCCTGAGAAACCCTTC
Source organism: Lampris incognitus (assembly GCF_029633865.1). Lineage (NCBI taxonomy): Eukaryota > Metazoa > Chordata > Actinopteri > Lampriformes > Lampridae > Lampris > Lampris incognitus. The sequence goes on along the minus strand of NC_079225.1, from coordinate 34,487,494 downwards.
AGGGATGGCAGCTGAGCTTTACTATGTTATGAAAATAGAAACTGGGCGGATTGGAACATCTTCAGTCCAGAATGTCCTTTTATGTCCTCTGTCTGGCACTGAAAAAAGCATCTCACGCTCCTTCCCTTTGGTTGCAGATCATGAGCGTGTCGCCCTGGGCAATGAGGAAGGCCTTTATGTCATCCATGTTACCAAAGATGGTAAGACCATCTTGAAAGCTCTTTTTTTTTTTTTTTTTTTTACTTCTCCCCTGTCCTTGTTAATGTCTTTTCTGCACACTGAGCGACAAGTAGACGATGAGTAGACGAGTAATTGACTTTTCCCTTGCCTTTTACCCCCATCCTGTTTTCTGTTTGACAACTCTATCCCTCTTTTCTCTCCTCCCTCACTTTTTCTCCTCACCTCCTGTACCCTATGTCTCTCTCTTTGCCTGCAACCCCCCCTCATCCCCAACCACCTTCATTTCCTCCATCCTTCATTTTAACCCTTTCTCTTCTGTGGGTGCTTCTCCTTCCACACTCATGTTTTGACCCATCGTACCTCGTTAATACTTCTCTCTCTCTCTCTCTCTCTCTCTCTCTCTCTCTCTCTCTCTCTCTCTCTCTCTTTCTCTCTCTCGCTCGCTCTCTGGCTTTCCTTACCCCCTCCATCATGGCGTCATCCCTCTTGCTCCTAACTCTCTCCTCACCGTCTCTTCTTTCCCTGTCTTCCGTCCGCCCACACAGAGATCATCCGGGTGGGTGACAACAAGAAGGTGCACCACATCGACCTGATCCCCCAGGAGCAGCTGCTGGCGGTCATCTCCGGAAGAAACCGCCATGTCCGCCTCTTTCCCACACAAGCCCTAGATGGCCGCGAGACCGATTCCTACAAGCTGGCCGAGACCAAGGGCTGCCAGGCCATCGTCTCAGGCCCCGTCCGCAACGGCTCGCTCACCTGCCTTTGTGTGGCCATGAAGAGACAGATAATCTTCTATGAGGTGAGACATCGGGGTTAAAACCAGATGACGGCTGGTTTGGTGTGAGGACAAGAATAGAATGGAGATTTGGTTCAGTGATTTTAAAGACAGAAAGATGAAAAAAGGCATTATTTGCTTTGATTATAGACCAGAACCATAAGGCCATTAGCAATTGTCACTCCTCTCATGTATCTGTTTATATATGAACAGCATGGTGATGATGTAGATGTAATGTAGCAATTTAATGAACTTGATGCAAGACATGACTTACCTTCTTTCTTTTTTCTTAATTTTTTAAATGATAGACACTGCATCATCCATATTAATTGTCTCCTATATGTTCTGTTTGTTGCATTATAATGTATATTATAGTACATAATATACTATATATATAATATACATATAGTATATTATAGGATAGTACATAAGCCTGTTCCTTGCTGCTGACAAGAAAAACTTTCCCCTTGGAAAATATGTATTATCCTCCTCCTGTTCTCTTCTTCCCTGCCCCAGGTTAACAAGAGCAAGACACGCCACCGTCGGCTGCGGGAACTACAGGCCCCGGGGCCCGTCCAGTGGATGGGCCTGCTGAGTGAGCGCCTCTATGTAGGCTACCAGGCCGGCTTTACACGCTACAGGTAACGCCACGGCTGTTTGCATCAGTTCTGAAGACTGTAGTCTGTCTGTGTTAAGGTTATGTTTTTTTGTGTTTACACTGATTATATGATGTATACAGTAAGTTTTTCTTTTATCCATGACAGAAAGATAAAAATAGAAGATAAAATATGATGATCTTTTTCATGTCACCACTTGACATTTTTATGACTGTTCATATGGATTGAATATATTAATACCCATCATTTGTATACAAATTTATATACAAAAATTTGTATACTATACAAATTAATACAAAATCCCTATAGGGATAAAGTGAATCTTAGCTCTTTATTAAAAAATCTTTCCCATTACTTCCTGAAAACAAGAAAACTGACTCTTATTTGAACTCTAGCAATAAACAACAAAAAATCTCATTCTATATAATAAATCCTAATACTGGTTCACGTTTACGATTTCCCTCCACAGTGTCCATGGAGACATGTCCCCCGTCAGCCTGCTCCACCCGGAGGACCACACCCTGGCCTTTATTGCCCAGCAGACCCTGGAAGCCCTCTGTGCCGTGGAAATCTCCAGCAAGGAGCTGCTGCTGTGTTTCAGTTCCATAGGGGTGTATGTGGACTCACAAGGCCGCCGGTCGCGGCAGCAAGAGCTGATGTGGCCAGCCATACCCAACGCAGCCTGTGAGTTTAGTGCATTTCGGCTCTCACCCTTAAACCCCCCCCCCGCCACTGTGTGTCTAATTTAAGTTTAGTCAGCTGAGCCTATTACACCTAAAATGTATACCCCTATACTGAAGCCTGGATTGCACAAGTTGTCCCATGAACACTAGTTTATTTGATTATAGGCTATAACTTTTTTATATTGGTACAATAAACTGGATTTGACAGAATATGTTAACAAATGAGCAGTATTTGTTGAGATGTGGCTGTGAACAACTATTGTAAAAAAGGGCCAAATCTCTTTCATGAGGGATGTTTGTCAGATGTAGTTCTGCAGTTTGTTCTCATCACAGAAATGCAATATGCTGCCACGGTGGTACATTTTATTATCTTATAACAGATTATTGCATTTAAATGTTGTTCTTTTTGCTAGTGAAAGATCACAAGCAGATCAGTAAAATATCATAGTGTCAAATTTTATAGTTTACATTAAAAAAACAAAAGATTAGACATTTGCCTCTTACGCATAACCGTGAATAAGCACATCATATGTATTGTATCTGACTCTTCTTATTCCTTGTTATTATATAGTCTTTTATGGCATTTGTAGCCCTATTTTTGGTTTTTTTATTGACTTTTATTGTTTTTATGTGCCACTGTGTTTCTTATTGTTCTTTCTTCTTTTTTTTGTCGTCATGTCTCCTCTTGTCTTTATTGTGCCTTACTGTAAGCTGAATTTCTCCCCGTGGGACGATAAATGACTAAACTGAACTGAACTGATGTTATGCTCTTTTCTCCAGGCTACAATGCCCCCTACCTGTCAGTCTACAGTGAGAATGCCGTGGATGTGTTCGACGTCAACACCATGGAGTGGATCCAGACCATTCCTCTGAAGAAGGTTGGTCCTGCTGGCTGATGTTTACATGCCGAAGGTGGTTGGCAAATGTCATTTTTATTAGAGCCTCAGTACAACTGTAGGAAACTTGTCACGAAGTGTGTGAGGCTGTCTCTTCCCTCAGACCCGAGGAGCTTAACAAGGGCTATCTAGCTGCCGCACTGTTGCCGTGGTAACCTCACTCATTCTCTGAAAGTGTTGATGCCTCAGATTTGTGTTATGAAGAATGTGGTACTGTCAAATCAATGGATTAATGTTGCGCTGTAGTATGTGTTCAATCATTGCCAAGTGGCTGCTACTGACTGTTAACTTCTGACCTTTAGGTGCGACCTCTCAATGTCGATGGCTCTCTGAATCTGCTGGGGCTGGAGACTGTTCGACTCATCTACTTTAGAAACAAAATGGCCGGTGGGTATCCAAAAAGTGTGATGCGTGGTGCCCTGGGGGCTCGGGTTGGGACTCATGCTCGTCTACCACTTACTCACATCACTGTGGGCTCTGTTTTCTACATGTGGCTCATAGTCTTAGTCACATGTTACGCTCTCTCCGCCATCCTTTTTAAAATCAGTCTTCAAGTCCGCGGTGGCGTAGCGGTCTAAGCATCGGCTTGGTGTCGATGCAGTTGCCCACTGGGGACTGGGGTTCGCGCCCCGGTCTCGTCAGATCCGACTATGGCCGGACTCGATGAAGCAGCAATCATTGGCAACGCTGTCTTCGGGAGGGGGGCGGAGTCGGCTTGTGTTCGTCATGTGAATGCGTCTCTGTGTGTGTCGGAAAAACAGTGGTTCGGCTTGGATTCGCCTTGTCACGAAAGTGGGGAGGCACTTTCCTTCGAGACTGCCGGCCGGAGAGATGCAGTTGGCGAACGCATGCAATACGAGGGTGGGTGTTTGAATTAAAATAGGGATCAATTGGCCACTAAATTGGGAGAAAAAAGGGAAAAATCAGAAATAAATTTAAAAAAAATAAATAAAATCAGTCTTCAAGGCTCAGCGTTTTCGGTTTTTACCGATTTTCACTGAAAAATACACAGATTTTTTAAAAGGAGCAGATCGATTTAAAATGATTTTCACCTAGATTTTATGTTTCCACGGATCCAAAAGTTGTTCCTGTTCATGTGAGGTTATGTAACAGTGTCCTCTTGTGGCAAAATTCGGCATGCTGGATGGCTTTGAAAAATAAAAACCAAAAACGCTGAGCCTTGCAAGTCTTAACCTGGGTCTGTTGCTGCCAAAGACAAATTGCAGTTTTTAACAGACCTGCGTCTGTAAATTCAACAGATGAACGGTTTTCCCCCCAGAAACCCATTTAATAGAATGATGTCATTAATGTTTTATGGCTGGCCATGTAAAATGTTATGTTGCGGTGATCTTCCAGAAGGTGATGAGCTGGTCGTCCCGGAGACGTCAGACAACAGCAGAAAGCAGATGGTCCGCAGCATGAACAACAAGAGACGCTTCTCCTTCAGGGTGCCTGAAGAAGAGAGGCTTCAGCAGAGAAGGTAGTTTACCTACCACACCAGTTTTTGTCCTCCGTTAGAAAAAGGGCACACTAGATAATGACGGGTGATTTGCAGGTGGGTTTCAGCCATTTTCAGGTGACCAACCTACTGAACCCTGAATTGTTCCTCACCAGTCTGTCTGAAGGATTCACTTTTCACTGCTGTTGCCATTATGTAATCCAGTGTGGCCGGGTCTTAGCAAGCTACCCCACTTTTTTCTGTGCTTGGCGTTGTTTCCTCCGTTTGTTTTGATATGAGAGGTTTTATAGAGCTTTATACATGAATTTCTTGATTACATAAGCTAGTCTTTTTTTTTCCCCCACCCTTTTTCTCCCCAATTGTGTCTGGTCAATTACCCCACTCTTCCGAGCTGTCCCGGTTGCTGCTCCATCTCCTCTGCCGATCCAGGGAGGGCTGCAGACTACCACATGCCTCCTCTGATACATGTGGAGTCGCCAGCTGCTTCTTTTCACCTGACAGTAAGGAGTTTCACCAGGGGGTGTAGCGTGTGAGAGGATCACGCTATTCCCCCCCAGTTCCCCCTCCCCCCTGAACAGGCGCCCTGACCGACCAGCGGAGGCGCTAGCAGAGATGAGGACACCTACCCACATCCGGCTTCCCACCCGCAGACACGGCCAGTTGTGTCTGTAGGGGTGCCTGACCAAACCGGAGGTAACACGGGAATTCGAACCGCTGATCCCCGTGTTGGTAGGCAACGGAATTGACTGCTACACTACCCGGACGCCCCTACACAAGCTAGTCTTTAGTGTCTTTTTTTTCTTTCTTTCATTTAATTTTGCTTTTGTGTATGTAAGGGTAACATTTTGGCTCCTATTTTTTTACTCCCCACAAGTAAGTTGAACGCTTTACAAGCTTAGTGAGTAAACATTTGCTCCTTGGCCAAACACTTACTCACAAGCCCAGAGATCAAGGAGGCTAAAGCTGCATCAGCAGGGGAGTCAATGTTATTTGTATAGCTCAATATCACAAATTACAAATTTGCCTCCGGGGGCTTTACAGCAACACAACATCCTGTCCTTAGAACCTGGCATCAGATAAGGAACAACTCCAAAAAAATAAAAATAAAAAATAGGAAGAAACCTCGGGGAGCGCAACAGAGGAGGGATCTCTCTCCCAAGACGGACAACGTGCAATGGATGTTGTGTTTACACAATTTACACAATACAACATTGAAAGAGGATAGCAGAATTATAATGGAATTATAAAATATATGAAGAATATGATGAGGAGGATGCCAAGCGATGAATGTCCAAATGCCACCAAAACAGCCCAGGACCCGAGCCACATGACCACCATCACCATGTAGACCAAAAAAAAGGGAAGGGTTTGATACGTTTCACTTATATACCACCTTTCCAGAACTCAAGGATGCTTTTACAGAGAGTGCTTTTGCTGTAGAGCAAAACCAGAAGGGGGGAAGAGCAGCAAAATAACCAGGCATTAGGGCGCAAAAAGCCAAAAAACTTTACGACAATTAAGCAGTTTAATGGCGAGTTAAAACAACATAGATGACAGAATAGCAGGACTAAGAGAAGCTAAAAAAAAGTGAGCTTTTCATCTTTGGATTAAAACAGGTGTTGGTGGCTGTCCTCAGGGAGTCGAGTAGATTGTTCCACAGTAAAGAAATCACCACTTTGGGGGTGTTCGGGTAGCATGGCGGTCTATTCCATTGCCTACCAACATGGGGATCTCGGTTCAAATCCCTGTGTTGCCTCTGGCTTGGTCGGGCGTCCCTACAGACACAATTGGCCGTGTCTGCAGGTGGGAAGCCGGATGTGGATATGTGTCCTGGTTGCTGCACTAGCGCCTCCTCTGGTCAGTTGGGGCACCTGTTCGGGGGGTAGGGGGAACTGGGGGGAATCACGTGTTCCTCCCACATGCTGCGTCCCCTCGGCAAAACCCCTCACTGTCAGGTGAAAAGAAACGGCTGATGACTCCACATGTATCAGAGGAGGCATGTGGTAGTCTGCAGCCCTCCCCGCATCGGCAGAGGGGGTGGAGCAGAGACCTGGATGGCTCAGAAGAGTGAGGTAACTGGCCAAGTGCAATTTGGGAGGAAAGGAGGGGGGGGGGCAAAAAAATCACTACTCTATAAACTTATCAACAATAAATGCTACAACTCTACTACTGCTGTCTGAGCACAAGCACCCTCCACTACGAGTGCTCAACACACTTCAGCACAACTTTACAACAGGACAGAAGGGTGGGGGGGGGGGTTCAGGATTGCTGACAAAATGAAAAGCAAACCATTCACAACAGTCTTGTGTTCTTGTGCTCTTCATGTGTAGCATAATAGAGAGGAGTTCTAGTCCAGCAGGCAGCTGTAGGCACTTACTGCGGTCACTCGGTCTTACTCCCTTCTGTGCACCGCTGCACTCAGTCTATCCAAGCCAAAGCCAGGGTGCATGCATATACGTGCACTTATGTTCACGTGTTTTAAGTTTATACACGTTTGTTGTGTTCTGCTCCTCTGTGCTGGACTGTCGGAGCCTGTGTAGCCGTGTGTGTGTAGAAAAAGAGAAGTCCTGTTCATGTATTTGTGTCTATTTTCAAGTACGTGTGTGAGTGTGGACACACTAATCTTTCTGTGTGTTGTCATTCCAGAGAGATGCTGCGGGACCCAGAGATGAGGAACAAGCTGATCTCCAACCCCACCAACTTCAACCATGTGGCGCACATGGGACCGGGCGATGGCATTCAGATCCTCAAAGACCTTCCAATGGTAAATGCATGTGTGCGTCTGCACATGCACAGACACACACTCAAAAATGTACAGAAATTCTTCCGAGACCTGGAAAGTAGTAGCCAGGTGCTCACAAACACACACATAAATGCACACATGCAAGCACACACAACACAAGCACGCCCGTACACACACTTTTTAAAACACACCAAAGTTAAATAGTTATTTTGTATAGACATAGCTTTTTGTGCATGAATAGTGTCAGCTCTTCCCTCCCCGTGTCCCACAATGTACGGCATGCACATACTTGAATCCAGAGAGTTGGGGCAATTTCATGTTTGCCACCCATTTTCCAAATTGGCTGTGAATTAGCATGAATTGCATGATAGCACTCACCATGGGGAGATTTGTGCACAACACAATCCTTCTCTAAAACCCATCCCTTATTTTGCATGTCTCTCAAAACTCACATGACCTGTTCCTTCAAGTGTTGCATCCATGTATGCTTATTTCCCTGACGACACCCTGGCTGTTCACACAGCATAGTCCACATTCACACACCATTGTTTGAATGTGTCACATGTGGACTAACTTCCACATATATGTGCGTATTTGTCTGTCTCTGCTCGCTCCTCACTCCTTGTTCCCTGCACTGCACTCTGTTTGGGGTGTGTCTGTCTGTCTGTCTGTGTGTGTCTGTGTCTACCTTGTATCTAAACCAGAACGTCCGTGTTCAGGAGAACCGTGCAGGCTTCAGTGGTTCTGTCAGCATCCCCTCCATCACCAAGAACCGGGCTGAGCCGGGCCGCTCCATGAGTGCCAGCAGTGGGCTTGGCATACGTGAGTAGCAGAATCCCATAAAGGATTTGGTAGTATATTCCAGTTCAAATCGGTTCACTTCATCAAAGGAGGACAATTATTGAAATTATGGTAAAATAACTTTGCCGACTCCAATGGTTAGAAGAGAAAATAAAATGTACTAGCCCATATAGGCTTTTGTCCAACAAGTAGACTGTTTGAATTACCAAAAAAAAAACTTAAAAAAACGAAATTTTGGTGGCTGGTTAGTCATCTTTTAAGGTAAGTGTTTTCTAAAATTGAGAAATGGACCAATTGAACAACCAGAATTTGCTAGCTCTCTATTCTGAAAAATACACCAGTAAATGTCTTGATGCATGCTCAGTTATCCAGGTAAGGAAATCCCAGAAAGTGAAATCAGTTCATCTGGACACAACATTTAGTGGCAAAAACGTTTCATCACTCATGTAAGTGACTTCTTCAGTCTCACCTGACTGCAGGTATCCTCGCCCTTATAAACAATACAGTTGCATAATGACCCAAACCAACGATCGTTTTCATATGCAGATCGCTGTGACCATTGACTAGAGTTACAATGGCCATGTGTACTATTCACAGAGGATTGGGGAATAGTTGCAATCACAGCATTGTAAGATGGGAACAGATGTTGCTTTCAAACCCCAAAACACGCTGCGCCAGAAATTGGTCCACCCCAAGGATCATGTCCCCTGGCACAAACAGAGCAATATAGTGTACGCTGTTGAGTTCTGGGAGGATTGCTGTGACTTGTACATCGGGGAAACCAAACGGATGCTGGCCAAGAGGATGGCACAACATGGAAGAGCTACCTCAGGCTAGGACACCGCAGTCTACACCCATCTAGAGGCCAGTGGCCACTCTTTCAAGGATGGGGATGTGGACATCCTTGATAGGGTGGAATGCGGGTTTGAACAGGGAGTCAAAGAAGACATCTGTGTGGAGAGGAAACGACCATTACTGAACCAGGGGGGGGCTAAGCGTACATCTGTCACCATCGTACAATGCTGTGATTGCAACTATTCACCAGTCCTCTGTGAATAGCATACATGGCCATTGTAACTCTAGTTAATGGTTATGGCAATGACATATGAAACCGATCATTGATTTCAGTCGTTTATAAGGGTGGGGATACCTGCAGTTAGTTGAGACTGAAGAGATGACTTAGATGAGTGATGAAACGTTTTTCCTACTAAATGTTGTGTCCAGATGAACTTGCTCAACTTTCTTGGACACTGGTAAATACCAACATTAGTATACACCGGTAATCAACACAGTATTCAGCATGTCACATGCCATGTTCTGCTTCTTGTTTACTTTCTGGTGACAAATCTCTCTCCCTCTGCCCTTCTACCCCCGCCTCCCTCTCTCCAGGCTCATCCTCCCAGAATGGCAGTGCATTGCGCAGGGAGCTGTCGGGTGGAAGTTACGGGTCCAAGCGCCAGACCATGACCTCTCCTTCTGAGAGCTCCCTGTCCTCCGGAGGGGGCATGGACTGTGGCGACGCTCCCCTCTCCCAGTTCGACAGAGAGGTTGGTGGACTCATCCAAATCCTTCTCCTAGCACCAAGACTCGCATTCAGCTTCACCATGTGGCTGAGTCTAGCAGGAGTTGAATAGTGCGGCTAACGCTGAGATAGTTTAGCAAAATGTCCCTTTCGGTAATTAGAAGGCATGCAGTCTTAGGATGGGGTCTGAAAACCACAACAAAACCTCATCATTGTACTGATTTTGGAGTGGAAGTGTGCTTTCTGCCAAGCCTTGCTGAGGCTTGAGCTCAACTTCTAAACTGTGAGATGAATTAGAGCAAATCCAATTAGACCTCTTGCTCCCTTGCAACGTTACAGATTTGAGCACAAATTGGGCAGTCTGCTTTTCCTTCTGAAAGCAGTAATGCAAGTTTTCACAGCCGTCCCAACAACCTGTTCCTATTTCCCTTACGGCACAGGACATTGGTCCCATGCTGCATCAGTTTAGAATCTATACATTGCATTGAATTTTTTTTTCAATTGAAACGCATCACATTGTTGCCCATAAAGATCCACCCTCCTACCCCACCCGTCACATACGATGCCAGCCTCTTTTCATCTTCATCCCACCCCCCAGCTCTGATCGGTCATTTCCCTGTGACGTCCAGCCTCGGCTTCAGCGCTTTATAGCAAAGGCAGCCACTCTGCTGAGATGCCTGGTCTCCCTCTCCCCCTGCTTAGGAGCTGTTTCCTCCCCAAGTGAGCTCTGTTGGCTGGTTAGGCAAGGTGTTGCCTTATGTCACGCAAGGTTTTCAATACATTGTGTGATATGATGAAATATGATCTCATTTTGTTTCTTCTTGTTTCTTAAATACCTTTTCAAGCGAATTAACCCTAAAATCATAAAGAAAAGAACAACAGCAAATAAAGAAGTACATATTTGGGACGGTGGGGTTTAAACGCAGATCTCATCACAGCCATGTTATTTACATAATGTAATGTAAGATGTGGAAAACCTTATTTTTTCCATTAGGAGAGTGAACTGATCATATTTTTTCCTGAGGGAGAATGTATTTGCTGGAACATGTTGCCTATCCTGTATATGCATTTTAGAGGGTTTTATTTATTTATTTTTTCTTTTACCTGTCAGCTTGAGGAAATAGTGTTCCTTAATTAGAAGTGCTTTATCTCTCTTTAGATTTGATTTTCTATTTTGCTTTCTTGGGAACCCTTACCCCTTTGTAGAGTTGTCGAGGACAAATTCATTGGAGACAGTTAATTTAGATTTTCACTGGGTCTTGTGTCAGTCCCCGTTACTTTCCTGTTACTAGTTATGTTATGTTGCTTCCCAGCCATGATACCCTGAAACAAGTCCCACTGCATCACAGTTTTAGTACTAGGTCAGGTGCTGTGCAAACCTTCCTCTGTTATGATAGCTTTGGTTGTTGTGAGCAGTCTCTAGCCCAGTCCATCCACCCATCCTCAGATGGCCCCTGGAATAACAACTATTCCTCCCGTGGCTCCTCCACCCACCCACCTACCCACCCCATGCCTGGCCACCGAGTGCCCCATTTTGCCCCATGTCTCGCCATCCTCTCCCCTCGCCCAGCTCTGCTCCACCTTGCCCTGACTTGCCCTCCCACCCCAGCATGCTGTCTGTGGGCTGGGCGCTGAGTCTTGACTTTCCTCTGCAGTGGCAGGCAGTCTCGCCATCGGAGAAGACCCCCGATCTGAAAAGGGCTTTAAGGACCTTGCTTAGTAAGATGAAGGTAATGTCAACAGCTGCAATGACCTCGCACCAAACACACAACACCGTGAGCACTGTGTACCTTTGTAGCATTTGCGCACACATATGTGGCACAGATTAGCGTATTTTGGAAATATAGACATGCACACCACCACACACACACACACACACACACGCATCAGAAAAATGCTTAGATTGTCACTGTTTGTCAAGTTTGGCCCTGAATTCACCGTCCGACCCCAGTCTCTGCCCTGCACCATTTCAACCCCAGCATCCGAAGGCTTCTTTCCAGCACGTTTCACTGGCATTGGCCCCGGGGCTTCGGCCTGTGCCACCGTTCTATCCCAGGCCCGGACGGGTTGGCCCAGCCTGTTCCTCTTCATTGCCTTTGACTTGTGTAAAGTTTGTTGGAATGGTGCAATGCTGCTGCTGCTGCTCAGCCATTTTATCAACCCGTACCCACCGCTGCCCGCCCACCCAATCACCGAGCATGTCTGCTTCCATTCTGCCCTCTGGTGGCCAGCCCATGTTTCCAGTCATGGGCTGTTCAGTTCTGAGCACATGTTGGCTACTATGGTAATGGATGTAGCAATAGACAGTTTGCGCTGTTTAAAGGGTGCACAGGATTCTCTCCTAATAAGTTGTGATGTGATCTTGCTGGGTCGCTGTGACGATAATGAATAATTCTCCAGCTTAAAGTGATTGATTTCAAGTGTCCTGGTAGCGTAGCGGTCTATTCCATTGTCTACCAACACGGGAATCACCGGTTCGAATCCCCGTGTTCCCACCCGCCATGTCTGCGGGTGGGAAGCTGGATGTGGGTGTGTCCTGGTTGCCGCACTAGCGCCTCCTCTGGTCGGTTGGGGCGCCTGTTCGGGAGAGAGGGGGAACTGGGGGGAATAGCGTGATCCTCCCATGCGCTACGTCCCCCCGGTGAAACTCCTCACTGTCAGGTGAACAGAAGCAGCTGGCGACTCCACATGTATCGGAGGAGGCATGTGGTAGTCTGCAGCCCTCCCCGGATTGACAGAGGGGGTGGAGCAGCGACCGGGACAGATCGGAAGAGTAGTGGCTGGATGCAATCGGGGAGAAAAGGGGGGTAAATTTTCAACAACAAAAAAAAGTGATTAATTTGAACCACGTGCACTGATGGGGGGGCTTCACAGGACCACCGTCACGTGGTTTAGGGGAGAATCCTGCTGAAGCGAATGCTGTGTGTGTGTGTGTGTGTGTGTGTGTGTGTGTGTGTGTGTGTGTGTGTGTGTGTGTGTGTGTGTGTGTGTGTGTGTGTGTGTGTGTGTGTGTGTGTGTGATTGTTATGTACGCCTAAACTCTCTTTACTGTTGCCATGGTATCCAGGTGGCTCTTTTAGGGCGATGAAGCTGGGCAATTTTCCTCTCCGTTTGGGATGGATTCAAGAACATTGAGTCAAGGTTCAATCTAGGATAAATTTTGATTTATTGAGGAAATCAGTACAGTTGATAAATTCCCCATCTTCATTGACCTAAAATGTTAAATCTCCTTGTGCTAGGTATGTTTGTCTACTTTTGTATGTGTTGTGAGAGACAGGCTACTGGTGTAGCTTTTGAACCTCTGGAGAACCGGAGTCCGGGTCCGACCAGCTTGCACGACAAGCGCCGGGTGTGCCTATGTTATTACTGTAGCTCCGGTCGTCCTTCTCTACTGTGGTCATGGATGATAATAGAAACGGTACAATATGGTGACAGTAGAGGTCAGTGGACTTCAGTGTCTGTGTGTTTTGTCTGTGGGGGCAAATGCATTTGACTGTAATAGAAGTGAGCAGAACCCAGCTGCAGTAGAAACCTCTGATCGTGCCCATCTGCTCCGTGAGCTTTGCAGGAGAACGTTTCTATTGTAAATGGGTTGTTGTGGATTTTCATGTTGTTTCATACTGTTCAACAGGCGCTTAACAAGTTGTAGTGAAAAATTTTGTTTATTCATGATTTCAGTTCTAGTATCAGCCCTTCTGACCCCCCCCCCCCAACAGGGATACAACAAATACTGAACATATGTTCGGTTATTTATATTCGGGGTAATTGTCAAGATATCTATATGTTATGCCTCTATAGGGAAGGTGTCAGCTACCCATAACCAGATGAAGGTGAAATTCAGAAGTCCAGAATGGGTGACAATGCTTTCTGTTTGTGGACAGGTGAATCTTATTGTTGTCCCTAGTTGTAACTCTACTGTTGAGATGTTGTGAACACCATTTATATTTTATTTTCACACTGTCCTGTTCAAACACGGCCACAGATCATGAACCCGGTCCCCTCGTGTGTTTTACTCGTGCGTAGCGCTGCAGTCCACGACCAAGTGCTCCTCTGAACATCATCCCTCAGGCCCAGCATTACTCGGCTACTTGAGTCCAGATTGGAAGAAGAGATGAGACGGGGAACATCGTCGCTGAACTGTAAAAAGATGCCTACATACAGCGCACGAGATAATCACATGAGCCTAAATCGAATACGTTATCGTTGAACTGGAAGAAAGAGACGCATGCAGTACACAGCGTCCACGTGTAGTCCTGTTACCGCTCAGTTTGGTGGACTTCCTCTTGCTTGGAGGTAGATGAATGGAAAGGTATAACATTGCTTTTCAATAAGTTTACCCTTTTAAAGCGGGGAGGACATAGGTTGGAAGAATTCTGGTCAACGACAGTGATCCTGCCTCCCCCCATCTCGCCTTCGTCTCCGTGTGTTTGTTGTCCCCTCTGCTGATGTTTTCTGGTCAATCAAGCTGCTCGGTCGCTGGTGATGTGTAGAGTAGACGGGAACGGACCGATTCACCAGAGTTGTGGTTCAGTCTGATGCTCAGAGTCTGCAGCGCTAGTCAAACTGCGTATCGACGAGTGGCTGAGATTGTTGCGCTCTGCTGAAAGGAAAACACACACACACACACACACACACACAAACTCATACATGTAGGAAGCAAGGGAGGTCCTGGGGACGTGTACTGACATGGGCCTGTTGAACCCCAACTGAGAGCTGCTGGTTGGTGTACAGTTGAAACCGGGAGTTAAGTGGAAATCGCTGGAAATTTGTGAAAACGTTGGGGTTCACTCCATTTATATATTCATGTTATATGTGATAACCCAGGTCAAACAGATTTTCTCCGCCTTTCCGCCGTCTGACCTTTGCACTAAAGGTTCTGTGTTTGAGTTGTGGTTAGGCACAGAGGTCTTGGCTAGCTTAAGGCGTAGTTTGGTTGAGTTTTCTGCTCGCTGTGATGTAGAGAGGGTGATCATACCATGTTGGTATGCACATCAGTGAAAGAGGGTGCTAAGTTAATAGCCCCGTTGGCATGTCCTGTCCTGGTACTCTCAAACCTTCACCAGCTAGTCTAGGTTGCTTACAAAAGGATGTTGCCTGTTAGATGAGCCCGTAGATTTGTGAAATCGTAAACCTGTTGTCCTTTATATGTGGTAGATGCCTCAACCATTGTGTTTGTACAGTAGCGTGTTGTCCGAACTGGCCTTTGGTGTGAATGCTGGCTGCAGAGTATGGTACGAGAACTGTTAGCATCATATCCTGTGTCTGCAGTTAAATGCAAGTGGAAACTAATTCTTGTTTTCCCTCTCATCTTTTTCTGTTCCCTCTCTGTCCTTACCTCACTTCCGTCTGTCTCTTTTTCCATCTCCAACACACCCCATCTCTTTCTCTCTCGCTCTCTCCCTCTCATCACTCCATTCCCTGCTCCTCCTCTTCTTCTCCCTTCCAGGACTCGGACTCCCCTCGCCACTCCACAGCCTCCAACAGCTCCACCTTCAGCAGCCCCCCCAGCCCGGCCTCACCCCACAAGACCAAGTCCCTCTCACTGGAGAGCACAGACCGCATGGGCTGGGACACATGAGCCCCGCCCACCCTACCACTGACTGGCCGACCGACAGCACAGGACTCCAATCCCCATCCTCCATTATGTCCTCCGTGCCCCCCCCCCCAGGGCCCAGCCTATCGTATCTTATCTTAAAAATTTCCTCCCAACTGCCCAGAGAACTGCACCCGCTGTCTACTGGTCCCTCGCGTGAAACCCCCCCAAGTTTACCCACTTTAAAACCCCTTATAAATCCCAGTTAGGCCGCCCAATGTCGTTTTAAGACGGGGCTAAAACGTCCGTATCACCAGAGGGAAAGGGTCTATAGCCTCTTTTACGCGAGAGGGAAACTTAAGGAGAGAAGACGTCTCTTGATACTAAGTGTTTGTAGTGGCGTGTGCGGGGCGGCGTCCATGGGTGAGGGTGAATGTGTTCGTGTGTTTGACAGGCGGTGTGTGCTTGCATTTGAGTGTGTGGGGGTTTATTAGGAAAGGGCATGTGATATAGGAAAATATATATATGATCCATCACCTCAGCAGATTGGCTCTTTTGCTCAGAAACCCGTTTAACCTGCGCGTTTGAGCTTCGAAGACAGACCACAGCAGTCGATGTGCCCCACTGTTCAGTCTCCCGGCGATTCGCCTCGATCAGAGACGATCAAAAGTCCTCAAGACGCAACAAAACAAAAACGTGGATTATTATGGAAAGAAAATTATTTGTACTTGTACATAGGACCCAATGGGTTTTAGGGGACAGTATTTTAATTTATTTATCAATCTTAGACGAGGAAAGGAGGCGCTTCTTGGCCCGGAGCAAAAGGGTGGATTTTGTAATCCAACACTCGCTTACCTCCTTCAGTAGCTTTCTCTTTGGGTGTTAGTTGGCAACAGCTGAAGCCGGGAAAATTTAAAAATGTAACTAAAGAAAAAAAAATCAGAGAAAAAGAAAGCAATGTTTTTTGGTTTTTTTTCTTGTTTTTGTTTTTCGTTTCCATGAAAGTGATAACTAAGTGCAGTGACTTTACAATTTGTTTTACCATCAGCGAAAAGCTATAGGCAGCCTAAATAAGCAACACGGTAGGGGTGTTTTATAAATTTAGATGACCCGTACCAGCTTCCTGTCTGAGAGAACCTCATTAAATGCGCGTAGGAACTGACAGAACATTCTAGACGATGACGTCGTCGCGACTCTTTTTATGCTACTCTCTCCTTATTGGGCCAGTGTGCGTGACATCATCCAACTATCGGGGACCACTTCTCCACGTAGCGTAGACCTTCCCATCGACATCACCACTTTGCTGTACGCCAAACCGACCAATTTGCAAACGCCGATTTCCCATCACAATAATGTACATAGGTTCAAAGTAGAGAGTAATATATGATAAGGAAAAATGCTATAGAGAAAAATACACGGGAGCGAAAAAAAATTCTCGGTTGTTTTAATTCCTTTTTGTTTTTGAGTGATTTTGGGTTGTATTCACACGAAAGCCATTTAAACCACTTTCCAGTTTTTTTTCCTTTTTACGATTGCTTTTAGATTTGTCATTTGTTTTCTATTGTACGTACGAGTGTTATAATTTTATTTTTTTTAATTTTTTTTCATATTCGGTTTGCGTTTGAAGAAGTTCATCAATGGATCGACACTACTGCCCACGACTGTAGAGTGAACACGTGCATCGATCCGACGCAGGAGTCCGATCATGAAATATCCTGTAACACATGTAAACACGTGCTGACACGTAATCTGCGCACGCATGTCGGAAGAGGCGGCGAACGCCTCATCCTCCCACTCCTCTCTCTCTCTCTCTCCTCTCGGTGTTGGACGATCAGCGACTCGGAGCACGGTCCCCCCCCCCTCTTCTCGGCCACGTTTATCAACCAACAACGTGTGGTGTTCCCCCACCCACCCCCGCAAACTCCCTGTGGTACCCCGCATGTAAACAACCGGTGGAACAAATCTTCGGCGAAGATGAGTTTTGAAAGAACCTTGTTGTTAAAAAAAAGAAAAAAGAAAAAAAAGGAAGTACACGAATAATTTCGAACTGAGATGTGACAGGTCCTTATGGTGTCCTGCTGCCTGGCAGCCTTGCTTATTCTGAAGAATGTTGTGACGATGCTGAAGGTGGAGAACGCTTAGAGCCGAATGGGTCGTCGGCTGCAGTGTGCGGGCAGCCCGAGGACAAACCTGACGCAACACTAAAACGAGAATGTAAAGGCTCTGAGAGGGTTCGGCACTTGTTTAACCTCTGTCCGTTGTTTTGACCGGTTGTCGATGTGTGGAAATCCTGTCCCATCAAACAACCTCAGCGCTAATCATTGTGTCTTCTGTAAAGGAAATGGATCGGGTCTCTCAAAAGCGAGGTGTTTTTGGCAGGGTGGTTAAGGCCTCTTTAAACCAGCTGACTGCTTAAAACATGTTTCGGTGGCGCGCATATATATATATATATATATATATATATATATATATATATATATATATATATATATATTGTGGCAGGAATGAGGAAAAACACAGGAGACCAAGGCGAGTTTGATGTTTATTCCTCAACTCCAAAAACCAACTGCAGCAGGAACAACCCTGCACCGGCCAGCCCGGGAACGTAAACCACGCCCCCAGCTCACAGTCCTGCTGGGTGAGAGGCATAGCCCCTAGTGTCCGCCACTATATATATATATATATATATATATGGGGAGTGGTAGCATGTTACTTGAAGTGTCCCTCATGAGGCATTATTAGTAATTTCAGGGCCGTTTGTGAGCACATTTTATTTATAATCAGAACAGTACCTTGTGAAAGAAGTTGGGCTGTGTGTGTGTGTGTGTGGGGGGGGGGGTCCGGTGTGATCTAGGGCCACAGCAACTTAACAGCATTGGTCATAGCGGTTTTGTAGTGCTTGTGGCAATGCATTCGGACGTCTTAATTTCTTTGTGTGACGACAGCGCACATACACTGAGGCTCGCCATGCCGTGCGGAGCCCTTCAAGTAAGCGGTTACTCCGGCCGGTCTTGGTCTTTGAGAAACCGGTGCTTTTGAGAAACCGATCCCCGATGGAAACGAACAGAAGGGTGCTCGCGCTGTCTTGTCGCTCTGAGTCTTTGGATGTGCAGAGACCAGCAGAACTTGCTAGGATGCCTAACAACATCAGGCAAAGGGACTGCCGATGGAAACTAGCCTCTTAGCTAACTCGGCTACAATTACAGTTGTCCGGATGTTGTTTAATGTACATTGCCCCTTCGCAATTACACGTTGAAATTAAATTAACTTTGCTCCCCTTCCCCCCCATAAGTTGTTGTCTAGATCGAGTCTCATTTGGAAACGGAGGCGGACATTCTGAGAGTTGTTTGTGTCTCCTCTGTCGAGGTGTGTGTGTGTGTGTGTGTGTGTGTGTGTGTGTGTGTGTGTGTGTGTGTGTGTGTGTGTGTGCGTGCCACAATGCATTTTTCTGTCCAAGGCAGGCTAAAATGAAGTCAGAGAAACACAGAAAGGGAGGAATTGGCCGTTCATTCCCGTTAAACGACAGCCTTCCCTAATCTATGCTACAGTTGTATTCCTGTTGAAATGTCATTCCCAACGTTCCCACTATTCCATGTCGCATGGAGGGCTCTGAGCGCGCGGCTGTCACTCAAGTGCAGCAAAGCTGGTTTTTATTCCAAACCATCATCATCTTTCTGAGGCGTCGTTCTCACCATAGTCTCCTTATCTCCTGCCTGCTGGACTGTTATCCGTAGAATGTGCGAGCTGAGGTCGAGTTGAATCGCTTAGTTTGAGTATTTTATTGGCCAAGTATTTTATACTGTACAGAAAAAAGGAGCCCTGAAATCCCACTTTTGAGGAGAGAGGAAAAGAAACTCAGGAAATGTCAGTACCAATGAATATTTTCATCTTACACATGAAAATGATTGTGTTAGGACTTTGAGAGGTATGGATGGGCAGACAGACGGATGGACGGATGGATGTTTTGAGTGATTGAGGGAGACTATAAATCTAGCTGTGTAGTGCGGACTCGAGACGGGTGTTTCTGGACTCATAAGGTGACAGTACCAGGGCTGAAGGGTGCGAGGTTGGTTTGATGGTAATTGCAGGCTGAGGTGCCACAGCGGGAACCTTTTTAGGAAAAAGAAAGATTTAAAAAAAATCACGCCTTTGCATTTCAGTGAGGTCTTATCTACAGTACCTTCTATATTATTTTGCTCTTTCATATCATATTACACTTTTTTTCTAGGATTGCTTTGTAATAATTTGTACAGTTTTGCATGTTATAGATGTAATCATTTTTGTTTTTCGGTTTGTTGTTTTACTTGGACTTGCTTCTTTTTGAATGGTTTGGGCGTTTTACTGAGGATAACCCACTACAGGTGATGTAGATTCTTTTTTGCACAAAAAATATTTAAGGTGTAAGGTCAAAACAAAAAATAATGTATGGATACTGGCTGCCACGCTTATGTGGAGAACTCATATTAACCTGACTCCGATGTATTTCAATAAAGCGGAGGGCTGTTACAAATACAACGCCGTTGTGTTCCCGTGTGGTGATTTCTTGTCGAACATATTCTGACGCTGTTGTTTTGAGAAAGCTTTATTACAAAACTGACAAAACGAACCCACAAAAGTTTTACATCTATGCACATGTGACGCTAGAAGAAACATGGGGGCTAACGTTGTTCTTCACACGTCTGGGCACACTCCAGCAAACAGGATATGGACAAGTCTAAACTAGCTTAAGGGCGAGAAACACACTATCATCTATCGCATCAGAAGTGTAAGGTTGACGCTAGGCCCAACGGGGCGTAGGCACGGAAGTAGACGTGATTGGTTGTTGGTTAGGGTTTAAACTCTTTGAATTTCCATTGTTAGCAAGCGTTAACGTTAGCTATGGTTACAGTACGATCTGGCAATGTTGAGGTCACTTGTAAACTAGCTAAGCCAAATGTTTCAGTGCGCTTCCAGGTTCCGCGCTGTCGATTGGCCGACGCAACAGCCAATCACGGCTACTTCCCTGCCTACACCCCGTTGACTCTAGCATCAACCGTTAAGTGTAAGGCAGGAGTTTGGATTTAGCTGTATTTTGCTTCCTTCCTTCCTTCCTTTAAAATGGCCGACCAATCCCGACAGCACGTGTAAGCCTCGCTCCATCGTTACGTATTTCGTTGTCAGGTGCATCCACCTGAAGTGCAATAAAAAACACAATCTGAAAATCCATTTGAAATGGATAAACCACCAGTTATGACCAAGATAGAAGACTTTTGTAAAGGTAGGGAAAAAAAACAAACCCCGAGTTGCCTTTGCGGACGAGTGCTGTTGGGAATGTGCTTTTTGAGGACTTTTTTTTTAACCCCCCCTTTTTTTTCTCCCCAATTGTATCCGGCCAATTACCCCACTCTTCCGAGCCGTCCCGGTCGCAGCTCCACCCCGTCTGCCGATCCGGGGAGGGCTGCAGACTACCACATGCTTCCTCCGATACATATGGAGTCGCCAGCCTCTTCTTTTCACCTGATAGGAGTTTCGCCAGGGGGGCGTAGCGCGTGGGAGGATCACGCTATTCCCCCCAGTTCAGCCCCCCCCCCCGAACAGGCACCCCGACTGACCAGAGGAGGGGCTAGTGCAGCGACCAGGACACATACCCACATCCGGCTTCCCACCCGCAGACACGGCAAATTGTGTCTGTAGGGACGCCCAACCAAGCCGGAGGTAACACGAGGATTCGAACCAGCGATCCCCGTGTTGGTAGGCAACGGAACAGACTGCTACGCTACCCGGACGAAAACTGTTTTGACTGCATTCTCTGGTGTTTACAGATTTTGAACAATTTCCTGATTAATCTTTATCAATTATCTGCATAAATGGCACAGCAAATAACCTATATTCCCTTATTTCCATTGTAAGCCCTCAGCTGATGTGTTCACTTGTTGCAATACTACACTCAGCCACCACATGCTTCCCCAACCTAAACAAAGGCAAATTACTCCAAAATGGTGGATGCAAATAACTAATGGAAACACAAAGAGCTGCAAAACAATGACAATGGGGGCCCACGTCTTTATAAGATACCCTGCTTTCACCCACCTGAGTGCTAAAATGAACAGATGGACAAGAGAATGCCCATCCAATGTCCAGTGCTTATTGAAAATAGTGTTCTTCGTATTTGAAAAGTCATTTATAAAGATGATTTCAGTACAGTGAAAGGATGAACAAGCCACTAGGGGAGCCTCCTGGCCAGTGTTGGGTTGTATTTTCCTCATGATGGGATCAGCTGGATAGGTCCACACAGCAGGTCCTTATAACAGTGTGTAAATCCATACGTCCGGTAGTCATTCATCATGATCTGGCACATGGGTAACCAGAATCATCACAGCAAGATCAAGTTCCATTGTAAGTTAAGTGGGTCAAAATTAATCTTAATTCCTATTGGACGATTTAAGGCGCCAACTCAAAATCCAGCTGGCATTAAACTCTCAGACTTTGCTAACTTGTAAACAAGCTACACTACCCCCCCCCCCCCCCGTCATGTGTGAACTTCCAGCTCTCCATCCTCTACAGATCTGATTCAGTTAACTGGATAACAAAACAGCGGCTACTCCGTGAGTGGAGCCAGTCTGGGCTCTTTTTGTCCCAGTTTGTCATGGCTCATTTCACATTCATTGACGTTCATTAATAGAGACAAAAGAGTCTTTCCTTTCCAGTCAAACGTACGCCCATTAACCACGTCAGATCCCGTGTTTGCCTGTTGTATTTGGTTCATAAAAGCAACTCGACCCACCTTTCTGATACAGAACCAGTTCCCATCAGAATTATCTGGACGTAACCAGCAACATGAGTCCAGCTAGTTACCTTGAGGACGGACACAATAGGAAACTGGGTTGTATTTCAGGCCGTAGCACCATCTTCCTCTAGGACCCTGTGGATGCTGTTTCCAGGAACACTATGGATGGCTTGGGTGCCGTTGCTAAGGTCCCGAATGCTGCTGTGCCGCGACTGGCTCTCCAGTCTCTGGGTGGAGCCGTGTCGTGATAGGCTGTCCAGGCGGCTGGTGCTGCAGTGTCTGGACTGTGATTGGTCGTTGAGGCGGGGCATGCTTCCATAAGGTAGCCGGTCATCAGCAGCCCGGAAACCTGATGCCGTGTATCTAGGATAGAGCAGAAAGAAGGAGGGAAGAGTGTGAGGGCCCAACCTATAAAGATGCAGCCAACACAGATGTCACACTCTTCACCGCTCATATAAAACCATTCACCCGGAACCATGACTAAACCTCGAGATGTAAAAGTTGTGCTTTTTACACCTACCACTACATACTTCTGCAAGAACTGAAGGCTTACTGCATCCCACAAACACATTCTACACCTTAACCCTAAACAAATCTAATGAGAGTTCACATGTCTCAATAAGAAATAACAGGTGCAGCAGCACTGTTCACATGCAATTTGAACCCCAACCTACAGAAACTTCCCCAAACCTTCCCAAGGCACCTTTGCCACAACCGCAATGCATAAATCTCACTCTTAACTACTGTTGTTTTCTTCCATCCCCAAGAGGTGTTGTTTTGAAAGAAACAAAGATCTGCCCTCTTTACTGGAAAACACTGTTAACCATCTAACTAATGCCAGGACCAGACCACGAATTCGGTCCGATTTTGACCCGATTTTGTCATCACTGACAAATTTCCAGCGTCGGGCCCAATTATGAACGTCGGGAACGACAAACGGGCGTCTTTACCCCATGTAGTGTGACATAATCGAAGAACAGCGATGTGGCGTCTGGCACCTCACCACACCCCGGCGAAAAGTCCAGCATGTCAGAATTTTTTGTGTTTTCCTGCCTCGTCCGACATCTCCTATGACGTGTTCCTTGACGTTGACCAATAGGATGACAAGAGTACTCTCTGGCGCACACATGGCAAAGAGAGGGCGGTGCAGCTGTTGTTGCTGTCAGGTGGACCAATGAAACCGAGGAAAGGTGCGTTGGGCAGCGGCACCAATACCCCCTGCCTTTTTGACGTTTCCTCAAGGGAGGACCATGACAGGGTCAAAAAAGATGGGCTAAATGTGTGTGAGAAATAGCGGAGGCACTCCAGCAACCCGGTGAGTAGCTGGTTAAGCTATGCTAGGTTAGCATTCCCAAGTAGCGCTAGCCGCAACAGCGTCCACAATTGTTTTTTTTTTTCCTCTCTTTTATTTTTCTTTTGGGAACACAAGACCGCTAGCGTCACACTAGCGTTTCTGTACCCATGACTGACGAACCGCCAACTTGCGCATGATCGTGAAAGGCAGCATACGATGATTGGTCGGGGTCATACTTCTAAATTGCCAGTCTGCCGGCCAAGACGCCGCAAGAATTTCTGGCACTATGATCGCTAATCTGACATGTTGACCATCGTGAAAGACAAAAACATCACGTAGTCTGATCTTAGCTTCCAGCAAGTGTGTCTGTGTAAGAAGAGTGTGTAATTCTTCCACGTGCGGACCTACCTGCCGTCACGTGAGCGGTGCAGGCTGCCGTGGTAACTGCTCATCTTGGAGCGGGCACTGTGGACGGAGCCCGCCCGGCTGGTGCTGGCACTGGGCGGCTCGTCCAGCATGGCCAGGTGGGTGGAGGAGGCATGGGTGGAGGTCCCCTGGGTGGAGGTGCCCCGCGACTTCCTCACGATGGGCGTGTTGGGGTCTCTGAGCAGCAACTGAGCAAAGTCAGGCTCCTGGAGCACCTGGCGGCTCTCGTTGACCATCACGCTGCAGGGCGGAGAGCGGCAGGTAGAGAGGGAGGGGGAGTAGGAAGAGAAGGGGAGGGAGGGCAGGGAGAGACGCAGGAGGGTGGAGAGGGAGAGGGGAAAGGTGGAGGGGTGAAAGGCGTGGAAGGGGAAGGCGGAGGAGCATGTGGAGGTGGGGGTGGGAGAGGGGGTTAATGCTCTTGAGTACGGAGGGGGGAGGGGGTGAGTGCAGAGAGGGGCCTGTGTTCACTATAAAAAACCCACACAGAACTGCTGAACACTGCGGGCCACGGTTACACTTGTCTCATCCCCAAGTAACGTGAGGAAAATTTTAGGGTTTTTTGTTCCAATAAATAAATAAATAAAAACAAAAAACTATCCATTCATCCATCCAGTATCCAAACCGCTTATCCTGCTCTCAGGGTCGCAGGGATGCTGGAGCCTATCCCAGCAGTCATTGGGCGGCAGGCGGGGAGACACCCTGGACAGGCTGCCAGGCCACCACAGGGCCGCCACACACACACACATACACATTCATACCTAGGGACAATTTAGTGTGGCCGAGTCACCTGACTTACATGTCTTTGGACTGTGGGAGGAAGCCGGAGCCGCCGGAGGAAACCCACGCGGACAACATGCAAACTCCACACAGAGGACGACCTGGGACGACCCCCCCCAAGGTTGGACAACCCCGGGGCTCGAACCCAGGACCTTCTTGCTGTGAGGCGACTGCGCTAACCACTGCGCCACCGTGCCGCCCAAAAACACTTTGCAAAACTAAAAAAAAGAAAAAAGAAAAAAGCCTGTCCTTCAAAGCATCCTGGCACAACTGCATCATTAAAAATGATTTTAGGAAGACCAGTGTAACCGCAACCATGGATTCTGTCCCTCATGCCTGGCGACTCTCAGGAGACATGCGTGACATAGTTCAGTATCATTACTACATAACCTGTGCCGTTTCACTGTTCAAGTGCATTTTCAGTCAAGTTGCATTTTTTATAGCGCTTTTCTAGCTGTGACAGCCAGTCAGAGTGCTCGAAGCTGTTGTTCGGATGACCAGATGGTGCAGTGAAGTAGTCCATGACAAATACACTACTGTCTAAAGTTTCTCGTACTCGGTCTCTTACACAGCTCGTCTCTCTTGGCGCTCAACAACAAACACGGGAGAGTCGTCTGCAGTTCTGTCTGACCCAAGTCCAACAGTAGGAAACTGGATCAGATTTAAATTTGACTCGTCTTTCTGGTCATTATCACAACAAAGCGAGGCATTTTGCATATTATTAGCAACGCAAGGAAAACTCACATGGTGGGCCAAAACGCCGGCGTGACGTTAAACATGAATTAGCTCGTGTTTAATCTGCAGTTGAAATGGTTTTCGCTGCGGATTTAAAGCTGTTTTTCTGTAAGCGCTGAGCCCAGCGCCGGGCTCGTACACCGCCCCCACAAGGCCCGGCCGTGGCTCAGAGTACCTACTCTTTGCGGCGCTTGCCGTGGAAGAAGCTGGCCCACTCGAAGCAGGTTTTCTTGCTGCCCACCCAGAAGACGGAGGGGATGCCCACAATCAGCATCATCAGGTACTTGATCAGAAACAAGGCCAGGTCTGGATGGTTGGTCTGCTCCACCTAAAAGTGGAAAGAGGCGCACACACAAACACAAACACACACACACACACACACACACACACACACACACAAACACACACACACACACACACACACACACACACACACACACACACACACACACACACACACACACACAGTCAAGTCAATTTTATTTGTGCAGTCCAATATCAAAAATTACAGATTTGCCTCAAGGGGCTTTACAACAACACAACATCCTGTCGTTGGACCCTCTCATCGGATAAGGAGCAACTCCCTAAAAAACCCTTGAACAGGGAGAAGAAACAGGGAGCACAGTACACTGTGTGATAGTGAATATTGTTTTTGTGGATTGTTTTGCAGAATACTGATTACAGGATGACGCATGTGTGAGAACAGTGAATACAGAGATAAACGTATGGATGCATCTTTTTGGACCCCCCCCCTTTCTCCCCAGTTTTATCTGGCCAGCTTTGGGTAGTGACTGAAAGGGTGAAATATGGGATACAAGCGGCTGAAATGAGTTTCCTCCATAGGGTGTCTGGGCTCAGCCTTAGAGATAGGGTGAGGAGCTCGGACATCCGGAGGGAGCTTGGAGTAGAGCCGCTGCTCCTTCGGGCATCTGATTAGGACGCCTACTGGGTGCCTTCCTTTGGAGGTTTACCAGGCACAGCCAACTGGGAGGAGACCCCAGGGTAGATCCAGAACGTGCTAGAGGGACTACATGCCCAATCTGGCCTGGGAACACCTTGAGATCCCCCAGGAGGAGCTGGGGGGGCGTTGTTGGGGAGAGGGACGTCTCGAGTGCCCTACTTAGCTTGCTGCCACCGCGACCCGACCCCGGAGAAGTGGCTGAAGATGAGATGAGATGAGATGAGATGTATCTGGCCAATTACCCCACTCTTCCAAGCCGTCGCGGTCGCTGCTCCACCCCCTCTGCCGATCCGGGAAGGGCTGCAGACGACCACATGCCTCCTCCGATACATGTGGCATTGCCAGCTGCTTCTTTTCACCTGACAGTGAGGGGTTTCACCAGGGGGAAATAGTGCATGGGAAGATGGTGCCATTCCCCCCGGTCCCCCCCCCCCCCGAACAGGCGCCCCGACCGACCAGAGGAGGCGCTAGTGCAGCAGCAAGGACACATACCCACATCCGGCTTCCCGCCCGCAGACACGGCCAATTGTGTCTGTAGGGACGCCCGACCAAGCCGGAGGTAACACGGGGATTCGAACCGGCGCTCCCCGCGTTGGTAGGCAACGGAATAGATCACTACGCTACCCAGACGCCCATGGATGCATCTTTGTGTGTGTGTGTGTGTGTGTGTGTGTGTGTGTGTGTGTGTGTGTGTGTGTGTGTGTGTGTTTGTTTGTTTGTTGCTGGGAGTTGCTGCTGGTCCATTGATTGACATGAGGGAGTTTTGAGGTTTGATTCCACCCACATATAACCTGAGGTGACTGGGAGATGGGGAGTGGGAGAGAGTGTGTGTGGGTGTGTGTGAGTGTGTGTGTGAGTGTGTATGTACACTACCCGCAAGACAGCATTGACAGGGGATAGGGCAATAATGGCTTTGTTAGTCCCCTAGTCCCTCGTGTTTAATTGTAAAGGTTGAATAATGGGGTTTTTAGACTGAACCAAAGCGCACACTGAGTGTGTACATGTGTCGCTAGCTCTGAGGCTATCAGACGAGACTGCTGGCTGAGAGGAGGAGCCAGAGGCAGCCATGTGAGATCTTCTGGCACGACATGTTTACAGTCATCCACTACACTGAGTCACACATGTATTTATGAGTGGATATAAGTTCACGCTTGCTGACAGTGTGCGCTCATTTTGTGTGTGTGTGTGTGTGTGTGTGTGTATTTTCCACATATCATCACTGACAACTGAGCAGCCTCACGCTAGAGGCATAAACACAGCAGCCTTCAACACAGTGTTATGACTCTTTCCCCGTCTGTCAACTTATAACTCTCTCTCTGCAGGTCGCTCAGTGTTTCTCCTATTCTCCCCCGCAGCCGCTCTGCTCCCCCTCCTCTGCTCCCCCCCTCCCCTCTGTTCCCTCCTCTCCGACCAGCGGTGTGCCTTCCAGATGGACCTCCTGCACGGAGCACACACTCCTTGCCTGTTTTTACTCTGTTTTTTTGGCTGCCATATTTAAACAACAAGAGTTCACCAACAGGTTGGAGGTCAGTATGAAGGGTTCGATCACTATTATATAAAGAACATATACATTAAGATGACGTAGGAAAAAAACTTTAATTCATAGCATCCATCCATTATCCAACCCGCTTATCCTACTCTCAGGGTCGCGGGGATACCGGAGCCTATCCCAGCAGTCACTGGGCGGCAGGCGGGGAGACACCCTGGACAGGCCGACACACACACACACACACACACACACACACACACACACACACACACACACACACACACACACACACACACACACACATTCACACCTAGGGACAATTTAGTATGGCCGAGTCACCTGACCTACATGTCTTTGGACTGTGGGATGAAAACGGAGCAACGGGAGGAAACCCACGCAGACACGGGAAGGACATGCAAATGCAAACTCCACACAGAGGACGACCTGGGACGACCCCCAAGGTTGGACTACCCGAACCCCGGACCTTCTTGTTGTGAGGCAACCACGCTAACCACTGGGCCACTGTGCCGCCTATACACACACACACATATATATATATATACGTATATATATATATAAAAATCGAAGCTTTTTTTTTTTTGCAGATGTGAAAACAAGTTCACTTGTCTGCAGTGGCGGCCTCACAGCACACAGCTCAGAACATAACAGCATAAAACGGCACTGCACATCGAGGGTTAGCACAGCCCTATTTCCTTCTACCATGGCAACAGTGGATAGCATGCAGCTCGCTGTGCATGCACGCATCTGCTCACACACGCATGCTGCATCACTGCATGTCCGGTCTCCATTCCATCACTCTCTGCCTCCCTCATACTATACTTCATACTCACAATCTCATTCTCTGTCATTCTTACCCCCCCCCCCACACACACACACAAACACTCACATACACCCACACAGATGCAGACGAAATGGCCTCATTATGAGTTGACCAGGCATTGAGCCCCGGGGCCAAGCGACCCTCAGATGAGGCTCATTAAGGAGGGCAGATCCCCATATGCACAGGTCACCAGACTGAATCACTGCTGTCAGCGTTCTCCTTCAGATCTGATCTGTCGTACCCCCTCTGTCGTACCCCCTCTGTCGTACCCCCTCTGTCGTACCCCCTCTTGGGCTGATACTTTATTTTACTAGTTTCAAATGTCATTTGCAATTTCAACAAGTGAGGGGCAATCTGAGTTATCAACTAATTTTTTACACCGGCGCTGGAATAGCAGGCGATCTGGCAACCCTGGAAAAGCCCACAGCGACGAGGCAGTGCCGGATGCAGCTTCACCGCTGTGCTAGTTAGAACTCCCTCTCCATCCAGAATCAGCTCCGGTAGTTATAGTAACCGAGGAGACGAGGAGATACACAACACTGGCCTCTGTTCTTCTGACAAAGTGTGTGTGTGTGTGTGTGTGTGGGAGTGTGTGTGTGTGTGTGTGTGTGGTTGGGAAGAGCATGGCTCTAGATGTGCGTGAGCGGTACTGAGCAGTAGAGTGCTGCGCCCCGGGGAAGAGCTTTTTAGATAAATATAGAAAGGCACGATGAGTCTCTTTGTTCAGGAGCCATCATTTCATAATTTTGTATGTGCTTGTGTGTGTTTGTGTTTGTGTGTGTGTGTGTATTTGTGATACAAATCAATAAAATACATCTGTTATCTTAATATTTGACATATAATTTGTTAAATCTCATTTTTATCTTATTAACTCGTTCTTTATATCTGATTTATTTATTTATGGCGGTGGGGACTCGAGCCTTTACCAGTCCACACTAGGAAAACACCAAGACTCCACAAAAAAAAAAAGGGGAGCAGAGCTCAAACCTGTGACCTTCTTGCTGCGAGGCAACAGCGTCGTATATCATACAACAGGATATGAAACGATCTCCGATTTAGATAAAGAGCAGCTAGGCATCATAATATTCCAGTTCTACAAGTCGCCGCCAAAACCTGCACCCAGCAACCCCTCATCAAGCATCCAGCTTTTATCACCCACTTCCCCCCCTGTTGCTTTGTCTAACTGACCAACACATATAAAGCCACATCGCTACACCACATCGGTGTGCGTTGTGCTGCTCCTGTGAGCGTCCGGGACGTGATGCGAGGATGTGATGGCGGCGCGTGACCTCACTGACCCCATTCTACTCGAACGGAGACACAGCGGATTATTGCACACCGCTGCTCTCTTACACAACTCCACGTTTGCGTGGGAGATTAAGAGTAGGAATACACATCTGAACGCACAATTCCCCCCCGCTTACTCTTTGTATACATATGCCACTGTAAAGGCGCTAATGCACGGATGCAAAACATGCAAATGTTGTCAAACGTATACAGAAACACGAGACGGCACAGGGGAATAAATATGTACACACACAAACACACACACTAATGCAGCTAATGCACTGTTCTGAGCTGTGCATGATTATCCATGTTGGGGGTCAGATACACAAAGCTGTGGTGGTGGCCATATCTCGATTGTAGTCTCTGGGGGTGTAGCTGTGTCAAACCACGACTTCTACTCTGAAAACGGCGGGACTCAACAAAGATCAGCCAAACGGGGGCGTCTGGGTGGCGTGGCGGTCTATTCCGCTGCCTACCAACACAGGGATCGCCAGTTCGAATCCCCGTGTTACCTCCAGCTTGGTCGGGCGTCCCTACAGACACAATTGGCCGTGTCTGCGGGTGGGAAGCCAGATGTGGGTAGGTGTCCTGGTCGCTGCACTAGCGCCCCCTCTGGTCAGTCAGGGCGCCTGTTCGGGGGGGGGAATAGCGTGATCCTCCCACGCTCTACGTCCTCCTGGTGAAACTCCTCACTGTCAGGTGAAAAGAAGCAGCTGGTGATTCCACATGTATCGGAGGAGACGTGGTAGTCTGCGGCCCTGCCCAGATCGGCAGAGCGGGTGGAGCAGCGACCAGGGATGGCTCAGAAGTGTGGGGTAATTGGCCACATACAATTGGGGAGAAAAATGGAGAACCCCCGGGAACCCCCCCCCCAAAAAAAAAGGATCAGCCAGATGACTGACTTAAACAGCTACATCTCTGTAGTGGGTCTTTCCCCGGGCCGTCTGGGTTGAAGACACCATCACTGCAACAGCATACTGTCTACAGCCTCAGCGCCGCCCCCATAAGGCTGTGGATGACCCAGCTACCATCAAGCTGGGTCACCCTTAGACGCTCGTTGAAAAACGAAGAAGAAGAAAACTTGTTTACTTTGTCCCGTTAGCAGACAGGAATCCGGGTCCATTTCCGCTCAGGTGACAAGTCAGCGTATGTCCACGTGCCACTTCTAGAATGAAGTAAGAACAAGTGTTTGTTCCAAGCCAGGTTACTGCAGTGTCAGTGCCTGTCCGTGAGTTAGAGAGCTGCAGTGACAGGTTGTCGGTTCGTCAGATCCGTTAATGACTAAAAGCCAAGACAAACAAAACCAAACGGGCCTTGGTGGTTCCGGCAGTCGTTTGAAGTGTGTTTCTATATGTGCGTCTTTAAGTCAAACCTGCGTGTGCATGGCTCCTTATGACTACTTATGACTCGTTATGAAGCAGATTAAATTATGTTTAATTAAGTTATGATTACTGGAAATGAAACACACACGCCACCTTGTGAGCATGAGCAAGCAGGGTGCTACCGAGCTCACCGGGTCATTCATGGCTCCACCAGGGTGTGAGTGTGTGTGTGTGTGTGTGTGGGTGCATGTTTTGTTGTGTTTGAGTGTGTGTGTGTTGTGTTTGAGTTTGTGTGTGTTTTGCTGTGTTTCAGTGTGTGTGTGTGTTGTGTGTATGTGTGTTGTGTGTGTATGTTTTGTTGTGTGTGTTGTGTGTGTGTGTATGTTTTGTTGTGTTTAAGTTTGTGTGTGTGTTGTGTGCTGTGTGTGTGTGCTGTGTGTGTATGTTTTGTTGTGTTTGAGTTATGTGTGCGTTGTGTGTGTGTTTGAGTTGTGTGTGTGTGATGTGTGTGCATGTTTTGTTGTGTTTGAGAGTGTGTGTTGTGTTGTGTGTGGTGTGTGTGTACAGTTGCACACACTCGGTATATCAGTAGAGGTGCATTTCAGTTGTGTAGAGTGCTGCCTGTTGTCGTTGTTGCAGCAGATCAGGCTACGTGTTAAAAGAAATTGCGTGTTGAAAATGTCGCTCGCAGACAAACAAACAAAGCTGAGTGTGAAACCTGAACTGCACCTGCTTCACCTGTGCATCCACCCTTCTGAGCTCCACACAACAGCCGTTCCAAAACAGGAGCTGTGAGGGCGGATGTGGGATCATGGGTGCTCTCCTGTGGAGCGGTCTTTGTGCGGTAGGCATGAAAAGAGAAGGAGGGCTGTTTGAATTATTAACTGCCCCGCCAGATGAGTGGGGGAGTGTGTGCCCCTGCCGGGGGGCACAACAGTTCTGTGAAGAGCCTCCTCTGTGGCAGAGAGGCAACGGGAGAGTCACACCGACACACTTCCCCCTATGAGCACCGCTGGGTTTTGCTTTAAGTGTGTGCATGTGGGAGATTGTCGGCACGGTTGTGCACAATCTTGCATGTGTTTGTGCTGTGTGTGTTTGTGTGCACACAAAAACGCACGCATGTATGCGTCCGCAAACATGTTCACCTGTATGTGTGCGCATGCCTGGGCTTGTGCCCCCGATACATGTGGAGTCGCCAGCCGCTTCTTCTCACCTGACAGTGAGGAGTTTCACCAGGGGGACGTAGCGTGTGGGAGGATCACGCTATTCCCCCCAGTTCCCCCTCCCCCCCGAACAGGCACCCCGACCGACCAGAGGAGGTGCTAGCGCAGCGACCCGGACACATAGCCACATCTGGCTTCCCACCCGCAGACACGGCCAATTCTGTCTGTAGAGACGCCCGACCAAGCCATAGATAACACGGGGATTCGAACCAGCTGGTAGGTGACGGAATAGACCGCTACGCCACCCGGACGCCCAGAGGAGCGAGTTTTAAGACACAAACTAGAACATGACAACATAGCCAAAGACTGGAAACAGGTTCAGGAGTTTTAAAATGGAGGCAGCTGATCTGCTGAAAGGAGGGGAAAGGGTTTTTCAATAGGCCCCGACTGCTGAAACACCACTGCAATTACAACGTACCACCACAAGAGTCAGTAAACAAAAAAGATTCAAACAACAGAGAAAAGATCCAAAATGAAAAACAGAAAAATAATGTCTAAAACAACTGAGAGTATACCTCAGTATACACTGGCAAAAGTATGTGTGTTTCATATTGTGGGGTAAGCTTGTGGAATGATCTAGATCAGGGGTCCCCAACTACCGGGCCACGGACCGGCATCGGGCCGCAAGGAAACAATATGATACACAATATTCAAATAAAAACCCGGTCTAACTGGACCGTGTAACACTAGAGGGCTTTTAATTTGAAAAGGATACTTTGAAGTGTGTACAATGATGTAATATTATCACTCATTCACGTGGCACTCGGCAGACCAAAGGTAACTAACTTCATAACTAATGGTAATTAACTTCATAACTAATGGTAACTAACTTCATAACTCAGAGCCACTCGCTACTAGCAGCTAGCTAGCTACCATGAGTACCGGTAAAAAATAAACGTTACTTGAGAGTTTCTTCGGAAGAGGTAGAGGAGATAAAAGGTCTAATGACGATGACAACGCAGAGACAGCAGAGGCCAAGACAGCAAAAAAAAAAAAAGAAGCTTCCTTCAATAGGAAATAAGACAAGTCATACCTAAAATACGGCTTTATTGCGACCGGTGACTCGCATGCTCCGAGCCCCCTTCGTGTGATATGTGGAGACAAGCAATCTAATGAGGCAGTGAAGCCCCCAAAAACTGCTTCAGCTCGTTGCTTTAAATGTTATGATACTATTGACTTATAAGCCTAACTTATATTCCGGTCGTTATTAACCCACCCCCGCCCCTCCCCCGGTCCGCCAGAATATTGTCAATATTAAACCGGTCCGCGGTGCAAAAAAGGTTGGGGCCTCCTGGTCTAGACGAAGAACTCAAGGAAAGCACAAGTTTAAGTCAATTCAAAAAGAGGTACAAAAAGAATATTTTCAAGAGGTACAAGGATGAGGAGGAGGTTTCACTCCTCTCATGACTGTGACACCCATGGTGGATGCTGTTGTAGCTGTTTCTTGGAAATGATTGTTATTGCTTTCTTTCTTTTTTTGTTTGTGTTGTTTTATTGTTTTTATTTTTTATCGCTTTTATTATTTCTTTTATTGAGTCATTGAAAAACTAAGTTTATTATTTATGTTTAGAGAGGAGGCAGGGAATTATAAGTAGTAACTTCCTCCTGCTCCCTTTTGAACATATAATTTTTGTTGGATTCTCTATTGAGAATTC
The DNA here is from genome assembly GCF_029633865.1 of Lampris incognitus. Classification (NCBI taxonomy): domain Eukaryota; kingdom Metazoa; phylum Chordata; class Actinopteri; order Lampriformes; family Lampridae; genus Lampris; species Lampris incognitus. The sequence continues at coordinate 34,453,509 of NC_079225.1, read as the reverse complement.
TTGTTGAATTCGTCTGGTTTTATTTTTATTATTTGTTGTTATTTTTTTTAATGCTTGGTCATTTTTATTTTATTTTGCATGTTCGAAATAAAGACATTTGAATCTGAATTTGAAAATACCTGGAAGGGACAGGGGATGTGGTAGTCCCGGCACTTCTCCTGGACCCAGGTGGTCTCCCAGACAGACCGGTAGCTGTTCTCGTACAGGTAGCAGGCCAGAACGGTCAGCAGGGGGACCAGGTAGAGCACCGAAAACACTCCGATCCGGATCATGAATTTCACTAGTTTCTCCTGGTTCTCCTTCTCCAGGGGGATCTCCATGCGGACCCGGTTTAACGCCGCGATGCCCGCCAGCAGTAGAGCCACACCCACCTGCAGGAGCATGGAGGAACCGACAAATCCAGCGATCAATCCATCAGCCAACCAAATCTATTCGTGTAGTACATTTTGGTTCTGAAATACATGTAAAAAAATTTTTTCAAATATATATATATATATATATATATGTACGTGTGTGTGTGTGTGTGTGTGTGTGTGTGTGTGTATATATATGAATATATATAGTATATAGTATATAGTATGTGTGTGTCTTTTCCTGTTCCTGTTTAATTCTGTAAATTTGGCCAGGGTCCTCGTGTTTTCTACTCACCTGACTAAAGTAGATTTAAAATAGAAACACTACACACAATTGTCGAATTATTGATCAGTTTGACACTACTAATAATAATGATAATTTCTATTTGTGTAGTGTATTAATGGCTTTCTTACACCCCAGGACACTTTACAGAAGTGAAAAATAAAAGAAGATAATACAACATGCACTAAATTAACAAATTGTTCATCAACTTTATAACATAGAAAGTCTTCAGCCTGTCTGGGTTTGTCTCACTTCCTGTACAACGTACCACTACGTCCAGCCCCAGTGGGGCCAGCAGGAACCAGCGCAGCGCCGTCACATCGTAAAGCCCCACGAAGCAAACGCCGCTCACGCTGTCGCCCTCGATCTTGTTCATGGCCAGCAGGGTCACGGTAAGGGCCCCCGGGACGCCCCAGGCACAGGCGTGGAAGAGGAGGGCCTTTTTCTCTATGGCCTCACTGCCCCACTTGGGGACCGCCGCCAGGAACCAGGTGATGGTCAGTATGACCCACCACACACTGCCGGCCATGGTGAAGAAGTAGAGCACCATGAAGAGGAGAGTACAGGCCTGGAGAACGGACAGACAGACAGACAGACAGACAGACAGACAGACAGACAGAGAGAGAGAGAGAGAGAGAAATACATATAGAAAGCTAGTGATGTCACTGCCGGACAATCTGTGAATGTGAAACTTGCTTCCTGGTTTGCCAATAGGCTATGCTGTCTAATTCTGAAAATCATGACTGTTTCCCTTTAAAGGTGCAAAGATAAGCAAAACCTTGGGTGACCAGAAAATGTTGCAGCCTTACCTTATTGTGTGACCCTTGCGTCACAGTTGAGGCTCGGAATTTTCCGGGACTCGCCGCATTACAGGACACTCTGTCCTCCAGCAGGAAGCCCAGGAAGAAAACCAGGGACACCATCATGTAGCACACGGCGTAGAATATAATGGGCCGCTCCGGGTAGCGGAAGCGCGACACATCGATGAGGAAGGTGAGGAAGGTGAAGAGGGTGGCGGACAGGCAGACGATAGACACCACCCCAATGAAGTAGCGGGCGAATGCCAGCTCCTCCCGCTTGAAGTACATGTTGGGGCAGGGGGGCGAGCAGTCGCGGATCCCCATGAAGGAGTAGCCCAGGTCGGGGTCGATCTTGAGCTCACGAGGGCACCAGAAGCCATAGTCACGCTGGACGGAGACGGGGGATTCGGTGGCATCCGAGACGGAGAGGAGGTCCACGGGACGGGGGTAGGGCTCACTGCAATCTGGAAACCTAGACGGAAGACGGACGGATGGGAAACAGCTGAAAGTTACACAGCGTTACACAAACCTGGAACGAGCCTGCGTCAAAGAGGCACATTTAAAAAATCTCAATCAAATCTATTCTATTCAATTCTGTTCTACTCTGTACTAATCCAGTGTGCTAAGAATAGCCTGGGTCTTGGCAGGTCTCCTGACTCGGCCTGTGCTTCTTGCAGAGCCCTCTAGTCTAATCTATTCAAGTCTATCCCCTTTCACACATGCACTTCACTTGCACTTTACATCCTCTCTGCATGGCTGCTTCACTGCTGCGTCGCCCGCAGGAGGAAGACGCTGCACTTCAAATGCAGAACAGTGCACTTGTGCCACGCCACTGTAAGTAACCCAGAGCAACATTTAAGAAGTAGAGAGACGGGGTCTGTTTCCTCTCCCAACCTGCTGCACTCCATCTCCTCGGGCCAGCTGACTCCAAACATGTCCATGAGTTTGTAGCAGTCGCTCCTGGCGCGCAGGCAGAGGCCTCGGCACGGCAGCGTCATCCGGCCGTACTCGGTGCAGACGGGGGCGTACAGGGCACACAGGAACATCCTCAGCTCTGCAGAGCACTGCAGGTTCACCATGGGGTGGAAGGGCTTCAGAGAGGGAGAGAGAGAGAGAGAGAGAGAGAGATTATTTCATCTGTGAGTCGCCGCCCTTATGTGGCATTTAATGGCATTTGCTACAACAGCCCTATGTAGTGTTGTTATTCACATTTTCATTTACAGTATAGCCAACTTCAGTGTAGCCCACCAAACACAGTGGGAAATCAGGAAGTGAGGGATGTATTTTTCACACTCGCCAACTGTCCGCCAGTGACGCCACTGACACTCCCGTGGCGTTTCAGAGACGTACAGAAAGCTGCTCAGCATAGTGGCACCTAATGGAGCATTATCCTGACAACATATATGTACAGGGAGATAATGTGGAAAATGGGACCGTTTCCCTTTAGGGATTTGTTTGGAGTTTGGTCATCGCATTCTCATATTGGATAACTGTCCCTGTCACGCCTCCAACTGCTCCTAAATTATGCTCCCAGGCTTCTGACCGCCTCTGGAGAGAGAAAGTGAGTACATTTCCTGGCCACAGAAAACAACTTTTGGGGTCTCCCCAGTTGTATCCCCCCCACTCTTCCGAGCCATCTTGGTTGCTGCTCCCCCCCCCTCTGCAAATCCGGGGAGGGCTGCAGACTACCACGTGCCTCCTCCGATACATGTGGGGTCGCCAGCCACTTCTTTTCACCTGACAGTGAGGAGTTTCGCCAGGGGGACGTAGCGCGTGGGAGGATCACGCTATTCCCCCCAGTCCCCCCCCCCCGAATGACCAGAGGAGGCGCTAGTGCAGCGACCAGGACACACACCCACATCCGGCTCCCCACCTGCAGACATGGCCAATTGTCCCTGTAGGGGACGCCCGACCAAGCCGGAGGTAACATGGGGATTCAAACCAGCAATCCCTGTGTTGGTAATCTGTGTGTGTACAACAGTTAATATGAAAGGTTTGCAGCTGCAAAAGAAACGCCACGACACATGTAAGAGGTAGTATGACTGGTTTTCAGTCAGGGACAAATACTACGTATATAAGAAAGATGGAGGTGTGTCCTGTTGATGAAAGTGTATTTGAGACAACGAGTCACAACCTGCTCACTCACTGTACATCACTACATCTACATCTACAACTTCAGCCAAATCACCAGAAGTTAACATGCAACAGGTCTCTACTTCTCTTGGAGGGCGGAGGTCTTAAATATAACACACAAACGGTCCCTAAACCCTCCCTACAGTAATTATTCTCTGAAAAAAGGGTCCATTTAAAATTCTCCCTCTGAGTATAACCCGGCACATCTGACAAAAGTGGCGAGAATACTCTGGCCCTGTTTACCCCATCTGCCCCCGTTTGGACAGAACTGATATTTACATTACTGAAGGTCTCTGAGCCTCAGGCTGAAAGAGATAGGAGTTGGGGTTAACCTATGCTTAAAAGGTTATTTATCCCCCCCCCCCCCGGGTCCTCAGCAGGGACACGGCTGCCCATGTCTGCCTGGTGTGGTGTGACACACATGCACACACACTCGCAAATGCATGGAAGCAATAGGTTTCCCAACAATGCATGTTTAGACATATGCATTTAGTCTCTCTCTGTCTCTCTCTCTCTCTCACACACACACACACACACATACACACACACACACACACACACACACAGAGACAGACAGACACACACACACACGCACACGCACACCCCTTCTTCTCTCCAGGGATTTACATATTTAAGACATGCCCTCAAGATGCTCCCTTCCCCTTGGTGTGTGTGTGTGTGTGTGTGTGTGTGTGTGTGTGTGTGTGTGTGTGTGTGTGTGTGTGTGTGTGTGTATGTGTTTTGTGCAGTTGTGTGTGACCATTCAATGTGGTCATATCAGGATGTACAAGTGTGTGAATAATAGACCTGGGATGGTATGTGTTTTTGTGTGTCTGGTGTATGTTACTGAATGTGTGCATGCACATGATAGCAGTGTGTCTGTCACTCAGTGTGGTTCTCCCTCTGACACAAAGACTTTGTCAGCCCCTCCCCTCACTGTGTGTGTGTGTGTGTGTGTGTGTGTGTGTGTGTGTGTGTGTGTGAGAGAGAGGTGGGGGTTGCTTGTTCAGCTCCTCCTATCTCTGTCTCATTGTGCCACAGAAGGCATTGGACAGAGGGGAGGAGAAGAGAGGGGGAGTTCAGGGAGGGGAAGAAGAAAGGAGGAGAGAGGAAGAGAAGAGGTCACGGAGGAGGCGGAAGAGGAGGAGGGAGGAACGGGGGTGCGATATCGGAAGGGGGATTATTGGGAAAGGGGCCAGAGTTGTTTTCATAGACTCATCTACAGAAATGATGTCTGACAATACGCTCCGGCGTCCTCTTTGTGCGCCCCGATTCGAGTAGTCCCCGCGGCGCCTTCGGCTTCGAGCTGCGGTGTCAACTTACCAAGCGCTTTCAAATACAAAACCGGCGGAGTTGAGGTTAGCCCGGCCTGTTTCGCCGTTATGCCTTTTGTGACCTGGCGTACAAACACACAAAAGTGCACATGCAAACTCAACTCGTGTGCAAACAGCCATCGCCGGCCACCATGACCTCTGATCAATACGTGCACAGCCACGGAAGCCACGCTTTGCATTTTTCCTCCATTAAACTGGCCCACTGTGGCAGCTGCTGCAGCGCCCCCCCCCACATCTATTAGCACTGCATACAGTGGTGTCTATTGTAAAAGACCTCGTCACTCCACATATACTTTTACATCAGCATTGTGTACCGTGGAAGCCCTTTCAGGGCTCTGCTCAGCAGTCATCCATCCTGCACCGAACACTGTAGGGTCTAGAGAAAGGGTGCAGCATCAGAGGATGGAGCCAGCACATTTCACTCTCCGGACATATAAGCCAACCCAAACACATCAATAATACACCGAGGAAGCCTACTTTCCCAACCCCCTCCGTCGCTCTCTCTGCAGATCTCCCACCCCCTCTTTGGTCGGCGCCATAAAAAATGAAAAGCACATCTTAAATGGCAGTTTAATATTTCAAAATGTGACTGTCAGTGGTGATTGTTAGCATGGGAAATCACAGTGTGTGACATTTTCATGTCTGATGTGTTTGGTGACCAGTACTGACGGTCTTCGTGACTTTCCTCCAGTTACATGATCTGTTCTTGGTAACCACAACACACCTAGAGATACTTTATTGAGCCCAGTGGAGAATTTACGCTCTACATTTAACCCATCCTAGCTGTGTAGCTAGGAGCAGCCGCCGTGCAGCACCCGGGGACCAAATCCAGTTCGTCTGTCCACTGCCTTGCTCAGGGGCACAGACAGCAGTATTAACCCTAACATGCATGTCTTTTTGATGGTGGGAGGAAACCGGAGCACCTGGAGGAAACCCACCGCAGACACGGGGGGAACATGCAAACTCCACACAGAGGACGACCTGGGATGACCCCCCCCCAAGGTTGGACAACCGCGGGGTTCGAACCCAGGACCTTCTTGCTGTGAGGCAACAGCGCTAATCACTGCACCCCCGTGCTGTCATATTCTCAGACATAGTTTGCAACACGATCCATCTCAACCGTCTTAGAAAAACCAAACGCAGAAATCCCTCTTCAGAGAGTTAGAGATGCTTATGGTGGGCGGTGATTTGGGATTTTGCACCAATCAAATTAAATTTTCAGAACCGGAGCTTAGCTTTAATAGATTCTTGGCGTTTTTTCATCCCCGGGTCTAGACTCACGGTACATCCCGATAGCGCGACACGCATCCCACTCGTGACGGCGTGCTGCATCTAGTTCGCCACCCACGTGTCACGTCGGTATGCAAAAGGGATTAGAATGGCTGTTAGGCTCGGGCCCCCGAGAGCACAAAGCATCCACATCCGAGCAGCCTTTGTCAGCGTCTTGCTCATATCTCACACAAATGTTCTGGCAGGATTTTCAGCTGTCGTCATGAAGACAGAGAGCGACGGGGAAGCAGACAGGCAGGCGTTGAGGTGGTCATATATAGCGGTTTCAACGGTCGGGATCAGATGTCACTACTGAGTGACGGGATTGGCGGAGAGGGCGATGACACTGTGTTCAGAGGTCAAATCCATAACGTGAGCCTTAACTAGACGCGGATTAATATTTTTTTATTTTACCCCCCTTTTTTCTCCCTAATTGTACCCGTCCAATTACCCCACTCTTCCGAGCCGTCCCGTTCACTGTTCCACCCTCTGCCGATCCGGGGAGGGCTGCAGACTACCACATGCCTCCTCCGATACATGTGGAGTCGCCAGCCGCTTCTTTTCACCTGACAGTGAGGAGTTTCACCAGGGGGGTGTAGAGAGTGGAAGGATCATGCTATTCCCCCCAGTTCCCCCGAGCAGGCGCCCGGACCGACCAGAGGAGGCGCTAGTGCAGTGACCAGGACACATACCCACATCCGGCTTCCCACCCACGGACACGGCCGATTGTGTCTGTAGGGACGCCCGACCAAGCCGGAGGTAACACGGGGATTCGAACCAGCGATCCCCGTGTGTTGGTAGGCAACGGAATAGACCGCTGCGCTACCCGGACGCCCCACTTGAGTCTTAACTAGACGCAGATTATTCATGTTTTGTCTATCACGCAGAGGGACAATTTAGGCTACTTACACGCCTGTCATAACTGAGAACAATCAATCGGTGAATCGTGTAATTTCCGGACAAACGGAGTCATCACGTTTCATTAAGCACTACTGTACGATGACACAATAACACAGCCGCCCGCACCATGTTGCAAGCCCCAAGCGAGTATGAGGCATACGCACATCTACCGCGATAGAGATCCCTCTGGAAATGTGTCTATTACTCATTACTCCAGATGTACCGGGCGCCATCGACCTCGTGGCATTCCTTCCCATTAAAAACCTAATCCCGACGTCAGCCAGCCCATTTCCAAATTAAATCTCGGTATCATTTTAGTGTCATCACTTTTCAAAAATATTCGCATGCAAAACATTTTTAAGAGAAGAGAGAAAGAAGCAGATTTTTCCATTAACTGCACCTCTTTTCTTTTTTTTTTTGTTGTTGCATATTTAGATATCCATCTAACACAGCGTTTTGTTATTCAGGGAAAGCTGCCGGGTTACCGAATAGCAACTAGAGATACAACAACACAAACGGACGGATCCTTTTCTGCTTGAAATGAAAATAAATACGATGAAACCAGAATTGTAAGTCAAGAAGCTACAGGGACTCTCAAACGGGGGGCAAAAGAGGTCACCAGAGAATATTGGCAGGTCGACTTTCTGGGCCCGAGTCCACCAAAACATCTCCGGTCCATTTCTTAATAATCTCCGATTTCAACCCCAATCTTATGTCAACCTTTCTGTCAATATTGGAGAAGATAGGTGCTGTTCTCCTGGTCCTCTGTGGCTCAGCTCCCTTTTGGCCAGTGAGCGGTCCTGTGACATCCATTACCTCATCAGTGGCGACCTGTCAGGGTGAGTTAACCGCTCAGACATGATCTAACGCAGCTAAAGCGACCTTCCCCTTTCACTTCGAACCCTGCAGGCTACCAATGCACATGATGCTGAGCTATACTACTATGTATATCATGCAGTACTACACTGTACTATACTGCACCCTGTTTTACAGCAGGACAGGACAGGCTGAGATGCTGAAAGAGGTGAAATAATATAGGTTTACAAGGTCTAGTTAGAAACCAAACAAGAGAAATCTAATCTTACTGAGTCTATTGTTGTTCATTTCTCCTATTAATCTCTGTTCAGATTTCAGATAATCCCTTTATTCCTGCCCGTGTATTTTTTTTTTCATCCATCCATCCGCCCATCCATCTATTCGTTTGTTCCCCGGGCTCTGGCCTTTTTCCTTCCCCTTATCGCCCCTCCTCATTACTATCTCCATCCTGCCTTTTCCTCCCGTCATCTGCAGTATAACAATCAGACCATTAAAGATAAACAGCCTGAGAGTCAGTGCCGGCCTGAGCACACTGGAGTATATTCACTTCATCCATAACGATGCCTAAACAACTAGAAGACAAACTTAAAAGTACACACGCACACACACACACACACACCACTGCCACACTGGGAACAGCTGGTGAACCCCTGGCTGACTGGAAGCCGAATGGCCAGGGGTTTTTCCACACTTTTACCGGCGCAGCTTCACCCGTGTAAGGAGAACCAGGCATGTAATACACAACTGTCGACCGCTGTCGGCCCGAGGGAGGCTATGCTAATGTAATTTCTTTTGCTTCCAAACGCTGCTGCAGCCATTATGTATTCACGGGAGGAGGTTAGGGGATTTTTGATCGGTGAGAATATGGAATAATAGAGCACCCTGGAAAAAGCAGCCTCACACACAGTTAGACATGCAAATTAACGACATGACGCCGTAGAGTGTGTGTTTTTGTTTGTTTGTGTGTGTCTGAGTGTGAGTAGCTCAGTGTAGCCGTATGTGTTTCAGTAATGGTAGAGCAATTAGTGTTTCATTAAAGGCACTTTACGAAGCCTGGATGCTGATTCAATCGCTGAGATTCGGTGATTGATGAATCATCAACAATGAAGCCGATGGCGGCCGGCAGGGATTTGCTGTGTCTGAAAACCTTGCAGTCACCTCTCTTCTCACCCCCCCACACCTCCTCCTGCTCCTCCTCCGCCACCCGCAACCCCCTCCCTCTTACATTTTTCTCTCATTTTTCTTCCTTTCCCCTGCCTTTCTCTTCATCTTTCTCTCTCCCTCTCCCCCATCTCAACCCTTCAATTCTCTACATTTCTAAAGCTCAGCACCATGACAACGGGAGATGCATCAGCAGGGAGGAGGAGGAGGAGGAGGAGTTGGAGGAGGGGAAGGAAGGGAAGGGAGGAGAGTGGGGTTCGGGGAGGTCAGGGTGCGGGGCGCAGGGGACCACCTCCCGGGAGGGGAGAAAGTCCCCCCCACTCCCTTTGTTAACATGCACAATTGGGACGGTTTCCCAGGCAACCGGTGTGCCCCGCTTGTGGGGGCTGGGGGAGAGGAGGGTGTGGACAAAAGAGGTAGAGAGAGGGGAAGGTAGGGGGTGGAGAGAGAGGGAGAAAGAGAGAGAGAAGAGGGGGATGTTCTGGCCGAGTCAACCGTGTCATTCACCACTACAACGTGTTTGAAAATCTTGCACACTCACTTGCGCGCGCGCTGTGCGCACACACACACACACACACACACACACACACACACACACACACACACACACACACACACACACACACACACACACACACACACACACACACACACACACAGGTTGTCGTCAAGCAAGCACCCCCTTTCTGGATGTGTTTCTTATTCACTCTGGAGCCAATAAACACAGTGTTGGACATTAAATTAAACAAGAGGCTCCTTTATGGCCCAGGTCACGCTGGCTTGGATTTATCAGACATAGTTTGTGTGTGTGTGTGTGTGTTTGTGCACATGTGCACATGTAAGCACACCTTTGACCCGAATACATTGTTTTTTAGGTCACAAAATGAGAATGTTAAGGAGTATGTCTTAAACACACTTGGCAAGTTTTACCAATACATTTTCCTGCTTGCTAAGCGTGTTTCTGAAACACACACACACACACACACACACACACACACACACACACACACACCCCAACATGTCTAACCTCTTTTTACAAATCCATTCACACCACAAGGGTGGGGTATCTCATCTCTCTTATACAATGCCGGTAACCCAACACGGTTTCTCTGTGGAAACTGTAAACCTGAAACAAGAAGCCGATTAAATGACCTGAAAGCAGGAGGGAACAAGAAACGGGAGGGGCAGCTTGGGCTTTTGATTATTCAAAATGGTCTCATTTCATGGGCCATATGTTTATTGTCTACTCATAATGTACTGACATGCCCACTGACCTGATAGCAGAGACAACCCAACTGCAGGAAAATAACCAAGCTAGAGTAATAATGTAATAAGGCACTGTAATACTGTTTATGACTTGGCATAGCTTTGTACAAGAACTAATACTATAGCAGTATACTGATGTTTGTAAACTATTCCTCCGTTGTATTTTTTCATAATGGACCTGCTGTAATGGAATACCCTTGTCATCCATTTCAATTTCCACTTTCCAACAGTTCAAACTGAAAGCCAAGTCAGGAAGTTGTTCATTATCTGTGTAATAAAACTAACATGGCAGGCATCTGGGTGGCGTGGCGGTCTATTCCGTTGCCTACCAAAACGGGGATCGCCGGTTCGAATCCCCGTGTTACCTCCGGCTTGGTCGGGTGTCCCTGCAGACACAACTAGCCGTGGCTGTTGGTGGGAAGCCGGATGTGGGCATGTGTCCTGGTCGCTGCACTAGCGCCTCCTCTGGTCATTCAGGGAGGGGGAACTGGGGGTAATAGCCTGATCCTCCCACGCGTTATGTCATAACTCATCTAAGTGACCTCTTCAATCTAAACTGCCTGACTGTAGGTATCCCCACCCTTATAAACAATACATTGATTGACATAATGACCAAAAACAACGATTGGTTTCACATGCAAATTACCTTGACCATTAACTAGAGTTTCAATGGCAATGTGTACTAGCATCAACCTCTGGATAATGGATGGATGGATGGATGGATGGATGGATAATCGTAAACCTTTACACTCGTGCATGCGCAACTCACATCTACCGTTGACAGATCGGGTGTTTGACGCGGAGCTCTAAATTTGGAAAAAAAAATTCCCCCCCCCCCCCCCCCCCATATGTCTTTTCTGTGTGATCAGGTATTTGTTGGCTGATTGGTGACTGTTCTGCCGTATTTTACTGGCTGTTCTGCGAAGGAATGCTGTCGTCCGAGACGCGCTGTCTACGTCCATTCATCCGATAGTCCCGCCGGAGCCCAGTGTGACGGTGGAGGGAGAGAGGAGGCTTTGTTGGCCGTAGGAGAGCAAGTCGTCATTGTGATTACCTACTGGGTGTTGGCAAGAGTCTTCTGTGCTTGTTTCTCACTAAAAAGGATGTTAAAAAAAAAGAAAAAAGAAAACTAGGCTAAAACCTAGTATATAACGGCTGTATTGACATCAATTCCGTGAAGATCGGCTGTACTGGACAGCAGTTTTCAGAGCCTGATTATTTATAGTGAAATAGTGCCAATTTATTTTTCTGTGAAATAATTACCTGGCTATAATCACTGCTGCCATGGTCACTGGAAAGTCTGAGCGTGACACCCCTTATAAATACGCTTCAGTTAACCATAATTACTCTGAAGATTCAAATAATTTTCAGTCTAACTGCGTGTGGCTACTAGTGCTAGTGTTGGTGAATTGGACTTTTTTTGCAATGAGGTGTTTCTGTAGTATCCATCCATCCACCCATCCATTATCTGAACCGCTTATCCTGCTCTCAGGGTCGTGGGGAAGCTGGACCCTATTCCAGCAGACACCCTGGACAGACCGCCAGGCCATCACAGGGCTCTGTAGTATCCATGAGCAGCAAGATATTATGTTCGTTAGCGTGTGAACAGCTGCGCCGATTCACGGCCCATAGGGTCACTGGCCAATCGTGTAACGTCAGTGACATCATTGTCGCCGTTAGCTTGGACCGTCGTCGTTGGTCACCTAATCCAGTGGCCCAATGTGTCAAACTGATCAGTCAGTCGGTCAGTCACTCTATGGTCACTCAGCCAATCAGTCAGGGACATGCACGTTTGTAGGGCTGGCCCCCCTGGTCAGTGTTCTGTCCAGATGTGCTACTTAGCGGTTCTGCGGGTGGTTAGGAGAGGTTAAGGTTAGGCTGCTATCAATTCACGCTATGGTAGCATTTTTCGACAAGGCAGCATAAATCGGCAGAACACCGGTCCAGCCAATAAGATGTGTCCTATCTACGATGCAAGAAAATTGTTTTTCTTAACAAAATGTGAGTTAAAGTGATTCCAGTATGTTTTAGTGCCATTTTAAGAGTTTTAAACATATTTTCATGATTCTCGGGATAATATCATGAATTGCAATTATTTTGGCCAGGATAATCGTGACATGAAATTTTCATATCGTCCCACCCTTAGTTAAGGTAGTCCAAAGATTATCGTCCATCTTTATACCAGGATGGTTCACATGGAGTTGCGTGGTTATTGCATCGAGATTGCACCTTAATAAACTCACTGTCCCGCATTATTTTTTTTCACCCGCTGTTTGGCATAAATCATTTGCTTTCGAGACCACGGGATAACACATATTCATTTGTTTTCCATAAAAATAGGTTTACCCCTCATTTTCCCCCCACTTTGACATCTATCAAATCCCCTGCAGTCCCGCCAATCTCACACACTGTGGAAGACTGAAATAGCAGTTTGCAGCCTAGAGGCTACTGTCCCACTTCGGCGCCGAGGTCATTCTGTGGTCACCGTTGACTATGAGTGGATTTACATTCAAACAGAAAATCCTGTTTTTAGAAATCACCCTCTATACGGTTTCTCCTGGTTCAGACAACCGTGAAAAGATTAGACCCATCCAACAAAGAGTTAAAGAGAAAAAGTATTTAAAAAAAAAATCCCATCTATTGTGCCTGTGTGAATCCGGTGTATTTCTCAAGGAATTTCTGGTACACTGACTCGTCATCTGTCAACACCATCGCACCCAAGCTATTTGGCTGACACAATGACGCAGTGGTTTTCAGAAATGGTACTTTTCAAGAGGCTACGAAACAGTTTATGCTGAACAAATTATCACAGCCCCCGACTACTGACCCCCCTCCCATCCCACATAATACAAAAAAATCCAACATGAAAAAAAAAGAAAAAGCACAGAGAAAGACACCACTTCAGGGGGGTGGGGGAGTGGGGACAGAAACTGGAAGAACGGCAGGCGTTGGTTCCCCTCCAACTCCCGTTTTTTTCTCCACGGTGCAAGGCATTCATCATCATTACCAAGGCTATTCAGTGGCCCTAATTCCCTTTAAAATCAACTGTCAATTCTCATTTGGCTGCCCTCTGCCTCTTGCTGGGTGAAGAATTCCCCTCACAGACAGCATCTCGAGCCAGCCGCTGGGGAAACAACAGCGAGATGGAGGCGTAGTGTCTGCGATTTCAAATCTGTTGGGTTTCCGAGTGTTTTCCGTCGCCAGCGAACGTTTACTCTGCCCTAAAAGAGACTTAATTGCACCTCCGTGACTAATCAAAGTGAACACCGTCCAAACCGGGAGTGCCTCAGTCTGTTCAGCGCACCCACACACTTAAATTAAGCATAAAAAGCTAAACTAACCTCCAAAACAACACAGCCCTGGGGACCAGCAACGTGGAGATCATTCAACCCAAGCTACACCCGTTAATCTGGTCTTTCCACTATGAATTCTACATCGCACTGCCATCTAAACAATTGGATGAGTGTTGTTTATGTTCAGATAAACAACAACAACATAACAATTGAAAAACATCCCCAAAAGTGACCGAACTCCAGCAGAACAAAGGGAACGTTTGGGGGACTGTGAGGGAGGACCTGGCAGATGAGCCCAGAGTCTGGCTGCTCGGCGAGTAGAGATGTGATGTGGCGCTGAGTGATACGTTCTCGGAGAACACTGCAAGGTTACATAACCCTGGAGTTTAATGACATAAAACCCCTCCCTTCATCTCGCTATCTCTCTCCTCCTCTGTGTGTCTATCTGGGGTACAGATGGCCGGGCAGGGCGTGACACATCAACTACACAGTGGCAGGAAGAGCTGGACATGGCAAGGAGAAGTATGTGTGTGTGTGTGTGGGGGGGGGGGGGTTGTCTGGGTTGAAGGAAAGACGGGGTGGAAGAAGGAAAAAGCGGTTGGGTAAAGGAATAAACAGACAAATGGCCGTATGGATGAAAAAGACACAAGTATGCTGGGGAATGGATGCATGGATAGGTGGGTGGCTGACAGACAGACAGACAGACAGACAGACAGACAGACAGACAGACAGGTAGGATCGATAGATAGACAACAGACATGACATACAGATTAGCAGCATGGCCAGTAATTGCTGGATAGATTGAGATCTCAGAGGCATCTGTGTACATAAAAGGATGGGATTAACCAAACAAGGTGATGCATCTGTTCCATGATTGAGTTTAAATGCCTAACTCAGCATTTCAACGACGGATAACAGCTCAGCCAGTCAGATGTTATGGGTGGTAAATCTATAGATAATCTTAAGAGCAGGTAAGAATGATAAAGCACGGGTTAAAGACTGCAATCCCATTTTAATCCATCAACTGAGCTAAAACTGAAACGGTGCAAGGCGTTATAGTATAGTCTGTTCCCTCCAGACAGCCAAGTTGACTGACTGGTCCAAAGCCTGTTATGTAAAATGGTTTTAGTACAAGAAATGATTTGAAGGAGCAGCTAGATGATGTTTCAAATCACCTGCCTGTCAATGTGCTTAGGGCAGAGCTCAAAACCATTTTAACGCTGCTATAAACAATATTCAGCACCCCCCCTCCCTTCACATTCTTGGTTATTATTTTGATTGGTTCGGTTGGACTATTGATTTTTTACAGTATAGTGTTATTTTATTAACATTAGTGACATATTCAGCTTGGTAAGGAGCTATTCCTTCAGTTTGTTGAGTGACCTAAATCCATGTAATGTAATTATTAGCTTGATGGCTATCCTGCTAACGCTAGCTAGCTCACATGCACTAACATGCACGCGTGGCCGGACCGGTTTCCAGAACAAAAAAACAGAAAAACTCGGATTAAAACATGCACAGAGGGAGTGTGACTTCATTTTCGGCTCAGGACACCATTACGCCACCATCTCTTTACATAGCAAACAGTTGTTTGCTGCCATACTAAAGTTCGAAATCTCATGTATAGCATCTTTATGGACAACACGCCCTGTTAAAATCACAACTGCATTTGATAGTGTGCTGTTCACACGCACCCCCTGGGAAACACTTAAAACTTAATTTTCTGCTTAATGTTTTGATAATATGTTCCCAGTCCCTTAGGCCAAACGGGCCAAATGAAAGTAGGTTAGCACTTTGATATTACCAACAGTTAGCAAATGTTCACTTAGCCATGGTGATAGCTATCTAGGCTCCAACCAGGATGTCCATGGGGCAGGTTGCACACCAGACGCAGTGAAACACTTTTTCCTCCACGTGACCCAATTTTTGTATGAAACCGATGGAAACCCCAGAATATAACAAATTCTACGTGTGTGTGTGTGTGTGTGTGTGTGTGTGTGCGCCTGCATGCATCTTTGACAGAACAGACCCTGCCACAGTAACAAGAAAATGTCTAACAATAGTATGTCTGTTCTCATGGTGCACGTGAGAAGGCTTGAAAGAACCAGCAAAAGACAAGTGCAAACAGATGGAGAGAGGAGAAGGAATTAAAATGAATGAATAAATAAATGAAACAATAAAACAAAAGAAAAAAAACAGGAGCTAAGCAAAAGCAGAAAAGAACACAGCGTGGACCCCCCACCCCCCCACACACACACTATTATGCTGTTTTCGGGTAAGTATATATCGCCAGATTCGGTTGTTCTGGAATTGAGAAAAATTGCCGTGTTTTTTGTTTGACTGGCAACTTCAACAGTACAACGAAACAACAAAAAAATTTTGGTTTTGGCCAAACAGTTGCTTTTCAAATTTTGAGTACTACATAATGTTTTCAACCTGAGTTCACCGACTGCTTTTGTCATTTAGGGGCCCGTAACTTACTTGTGTCCCTGACAATGGATAATTTAGTATATCTATATTAAAAATCATCTATATTTTTTTGAAATGATACTATTGAAAACAGACAAAAATATTGATCTTTTTACAAGATTTTTCTCATCTTTCACATGTCAACACTGGACCGTACCTCCATGGCGAGAGCGGCGGTTTGCTGGTCATAGTGGTTGAGTATGTTGGGCATGAACGTGGAGTTGTAGGGCAGCCCCTGGCACATGCGGAGGGTGATGGGTTCACAGGTAAACATGCTATGGCTGCCCGCCGCTGCATCCATCGGGATGGCCACGCACACTGTGAGCATGGACACTGACAGCACCCACAGGAGACCCATGGCGGCTCTCTCAAGGCAGAGGAGGGAGAGGAGAAGGGAGGCCCTGGACGGTGGTTTGGAGTTGGGGATGAGGCCCTGCCGGCGTCAGCTTCATTCACAGGTGAAAGAGAACACGGGGGCGCGAAGGAACCTTTTCAGACAGCAGAATTCATGAGGCTCGCTGAGGTAGAGCTAGGTGATGGCGTCGGCGTGGTAGGCTGGTGAAGACTCGATGGCTGTCTTGGTGCCTCTTCGTCTCACAAAGAAGCCATCTGGAGGCGGCGGCGTATTCCATCAGATCCATAGTCGAGGCCGGTTGCGTCCATCACAGTGGAAATCTTGGGACCGTTGGCAGTGTTCACGTCATAAGACCTCCATCACCTGAAAGATAACCTTGTTTCTTTGGGTGGTGTTGACTTCGAAGATGCGTCACCGGCCTCCGCTCTGCCGCAGGAAACAATGATGATGCTTCACACCCAAGGAATGAAATTATGGCCAACGGGCGACAACTGCAGATGGAGTCTAGGTTTAGTGTGGAATCTGTGGAAAAAAATTGCACAAAATTAGGATTGAACAATTGTTGAATGGCACAAATAGCTGGTTAGTCAACATTTACAGTGTAGTTCGTACATGGCCCTGAATCTGACCCCAGTATTCATGAAAATAAAATTGACCATTTAGAGACAGCAAATAAATGAGGGTGGGAGGGTATTGCAAAAAGGCTGGTAATTGCTATCATGGCCACCACCATTGTGGGTGGGTTCATTAAATGAATGAAGTACAGTGAGACCAGTGTGGGCAACGTGTCCAGTGTGTCACTCCACTGGATTGTGTTTTATTCTAATTATCTCATTCCTCTACAGCACGCGCACGCAACGACACTACAACCTTAAACACATTGGCGAGCGGAATCGTGCAAATGTGTAGCTGTGTATATTTCACTTTGCGTGTTATTTCCTCTCATCTGAGGCGAAACCACCGCACCAAATGGATACTGAGGACTAATGGCGATACTCGCGCTCCCTCTTACCTGCATGTGAACGCTAAAAGCCTGCCGTCCTAATCGCCGTTCACCGATATTCACCAGTTCAGCTCCCCCTCAGCGACGCCTGACCGCCGGGCGGGGAGTCACGGGCGTCTATCCGTCTGTCAGTGCCATCTGTTCGTCTCCCGACAAATTTGCGTTACGGGGATTAAACATCTATAACCGTTAGGCCCGATACATACACACGGGATATGTCATGCGTCTTAGCAGCAGCAGCAACAAGATGAAGGCTTGTTACTTCATCTCGAACGGACCGGTCACGAGCCGCCCGGGCCGCGCCGAGTCGCCGTACTGACTCGCCCCGGCGTTGGAGCCTCGCGCGCCCATCACCGGTAAACGCGCGGCGACGCGTCCGCTGCGCGAAATGTCCGACGGCCGACGGACGCGAAGCCGTTTTATCTAATTAGAGGAAGTTTACCTCGGCTCCTGGAGACGGCGGAGATCTGCGCCACTCCTCGAGTTGGTAACAATGAGTGAATGACCCTCCGCTACCCCGCCTCTCCTCCTCCTCCTCCTCCCTCTCCCTCTACACCTCACACACCCACACACACACACACACTCTCTCTCTCTCTCTCTCTCTCTCTCTCTCTCTCTCTCTCTCTCTCTCTCTCTCTCTCTCTCTCTCTTCTCTCTATACCACTCTCTCTCCTGTATACCTTTCTCTCTACCTCTCTTCTCCCCCCCCCCCCGTGTATACCTCTCTCTACCTCCTCCCCCCCGTGTATACCTTTCTCTCTACCTCTTCTCTACCTCTCTTTCCCGCTCTCTTCATCTCAATTCAGTTCAATTCAAGTGGCTTTACTGGCATGAACGTTTTAAAAAACAACGTTGCCAAAGCATCTAAGTGCAACTTGTCCAAATATTTGGACAGCACACAATAACACCATCTCTCTCTCTCTCTCTCTCTCTCTCTCTCTCTCTCTCTCCCTCCCTCCTTCTCTCTCTCGCTTTTTGATACAACACTCTGGTGGAGCCCCCCCCCCGACAGTCCTTATAAAACTATCACTAGAATCCAATGGCGTGAATAGGATGATATTGAAATATTTTGAAATTGAGAGGCACATTTATATTTTCATATACAGTTCCACATAGCAAGTAAACACAATGCAACAGATCGACATGGTCAGAATAAACCTAAGGTCTAGACACACACACACACACACACACACACACACACACACACACACACACACACACACACACACACACACACACACACACACACGTTCTATTGTTATTTGACCTTTGTCATTGTACTGGCATCTTCCAACAGCCGTCTTTACTGTATCAGACTCCCAGCCCACCCAAACACAGGCATCTCAGCAGACACCCAAAAGGACACAGCCAGACTACTGCTACTACTTTTGGCCGCTAAGACTACATAAATTAATGAAATCCATATATGGCAACAGAAGGCTCATTAAGATGAACCCAACAGCCTTTGGTGACGTTGTATATATGTTCCAGTGTTTTCTACACAAGGCCCGCGTGCTTTTAAACCACCCAGCTGCTCGTGTATAAGCAAATTCCCAAAGTCACCATTTGTAAGGAAAATCATAGACGAGCATATTTCTTTCAGATTGTAACAAACCCTGTTTAATGCAGCACCAGAGGCAGAACGTGCAGCAGCTGCAGAGTGGACTTGCTAACGAGCACAACTGGAATACCCACACATCTGTTTTCATACCGGTGGCCTCAAAAGTAGCGTTTCATATTTACTTAATCTCAGACCAAGACTCTAGCTTCTTTTAAATCTCATCTTTAAACTTTCCTTTTTGTGAAAGCTTTTACAAATGTTTGATATTTGTTTTTATTTACTCATACTGTTTTCATTTTTACTCTTACTTATTTGGTCTCATTCTTATTTTTTGTCTTTTCTGGTTTTATTTCTTTGTAAAGCACTCTTCAATATTGTTTTAAAAAGTGCTATATAAATAAAATTAAAATTATTATTATTAATATTATTATTACCATTATAATTATTATTATTATTATTGTGCATAAATATCATCTTCATATCTGGAAATGGAGGGGTGTCAGGCCCTCCCTCAGCTTAATGACTTTAGACTGTATTTCAAATGACAAATGAAAGCTAAATGAATTTTTAATTTCCTTTATTATTTCAATATTTTATTGAATGAAAATGAAATAAATCAGTGAAAGATATATCCATTAGAATCAATAAACTATGAAAGTGTGTATAAGTGCCTCTTATATGTATGTATGTATGTGTATATGTATGTGTATATGTATGCATGCGTTCGTCTGTTGCACATGAATGCATGCATATGTGTTGCAGAATGAGGACTGTATCGCAGCGCCTCCTGTGGGACAAGCGGCGTGTGTGTGTTGTCGCATAATATCGCTTTGAGCACCCCCCCCCCCCAGGAGGAGGAGGAGGAGGAGGTGCGTGTTAATCACTATGGATACAAGTAAACTGTGTGTAGGTCTGTGACGTGTTGAGGAACAGAGGCCTGTTTGGTGAACCAAGACCGAGAGTGAACCAGGAATACATGTCCGTAGCGAGGGAGAGGGTTTAGATTCTTAATTTATGTCCCTCCATTGGCTTAAGGAAAACCTAATGGTGAGTTGGTTGGTGTGTACTGTGCTGTGCTGTGCTGTGCTTTATGTATTCATGCAATGTAATTTACCTGTTTTGAGGTCAGACAGGGTGGCTGCAGTGTGATTTCAGCACAACCATAATGTGGTTAGGTGGATAAAGTGATTTGGTACGCTGCTATTATTATATTCTCCGACAGAAAAGGATTGCGTGCTCTGTGTAAACCCCCGAAATTGGACGGGAATAATCCAAGTCCTCTAAATAAATTCATTGATGCAATTTTCAGGTACAGCACAACAAGTAATATTTGACAACCTGCTTTGCGTGACGACCACAGCCGTTGAGCGGAGACATGCCGCTCGCAGCAAGGCCGAGTCTAAACTCCTCCGCTAAGATGCAGACCAAGATGAGTGCCTGGACCCCTCTTAACCACCAACTCTCCAACAACAACGTAAAATGAGACAGCTCCTCTTCTCTGGCTCTGCCTTGTCTCTGTGGGGGATTTCTTATTACAAGAGGAAATTATTACAATTAGGAAATTATTTTGAAGTTGTAAATATGAAATGTAAAATCCTACAAAGTGAAATACCTACACATAAAACAGCCTCACCATCTAACCCAGACACAGGTCTGTTTTTAGGTTAACTGTAATGTCTATAATCATTATAAATATGTGAGAATACAGTATAGGGTAACTGTTTGCATAGACCCTCATTGATTCAAATGAAACAAAATGTGGCTTGACGCGTTGGTGTCAAGCTTGTCTTGCTGTTCGAACGCCCGTCCCGTGATCAAAAGGTCACAGGTCAAAGGTCGCATTTTCAGTCCCATCAGCGCTCAGCACCACTTGGCTGATGTGTCGTCTAGCAAGACACAAAACCTGCTTAAAATTGCTCATTTTAAGCCGCCCTGGCCAAGAGTGTCAGCGAAAAACCCAGAGATGGGATGATCACATTTGAACCCATACCAAAGTGGGCCTTTTAGAAAAGATGCAGAGCCGGCCAAGGCATAAGCGAACAAAGCGATCGCTTAGGGCCCCCCCAAAGAGCGCTTAAAATGTCAAACACGACAGGTTGATAAATATATATATTTTTGTGTGCGTGATATATCATATCAGTAGTAATCACCAAAAAACAAAAAATATTTTGATATCATGTTGTCAACAGACAGACAAATTAATGCTACTGGTTTAATCATTTTCGCTGCCTATGTCAGAGCTGGGGTCAGGTTCTTGCGCATTATAACTGTAAGCAAGTACATCACGACAGTATGTCACCTAAAAGTGTTTATCCGTCTGGCGCAGAGAAGCACCAGACGGATATGCACTGTCTGCTGGTTTATTTTAAGACTTTCCAGCACAGTAGTAAGTCATGACAATGGTATGGTAACAATCAAGCATGGACATAATATTGTCGGTGTTGGGAGATGGGTTTAGCGTGGGGTGGGGGGGGCAAATCAAATTCTGCTTAGGGCCCCATAAAGCCTTGGGCCGGCTCTGAAAAGATGACTTTATAAGATTTAGAAGACACAGATAGGGGCATATATTGTCGTATTTACCCTGTATTCTGGAGAGGCTGTCCAGGTGTGTGTAGCTCAAATGTCTATTATACCATTCTTAAAAATCTATAAGTATCTGTTACTGTTATCTGGTTTAAGGTGATAATTTTGTTCATGACCTAGTTCTGAGAGATTGTTTACTTTCTTCCTTTGACTTCTTTTACAGGTTTTTGTGGAGAGGCGAAGCCTTTTGGGGAAATGGGTAAGCTGACTGCACAGATATATTATCCATAACATGGCATGCCTCAGCTAGGCAGCACTGACAACATACTGCCATCTTTGGTTTTACTTTAAATCACATTAGTTGCCATAGCGTGATGGCTGCTGTGCATTCATTAATCATACAAAATTAGTAAAGGTGAAAAGTGAGCAAAAACACTATATTGTGCAGCACAACTTTGATTGAATTTGAACTATACAGTACAGTAGGAATTGAGTTTGAAATGAATTAACTCAAGAGTAGGTGAGAAAGGGTAGTAAAAAGTAAGAGTTTACTTCCTTCTACTCCTTTTTCAACATGTAACAAATAATCTGATGCATATGCAGATTTGCTCACTGAGTTTGATATGTTGATTTGTTGATCACTTCAGATTATTGGCAATGGCTTATCTGTATGTTATATCCTGCTTATTCACATGTTCAACATAAACCATCATCATCATCACTGCTGGCGAAGGAGGTTTAGTCTATTCTATTTTGACTGTTGTTAGAATCTCTCTCTCTCTCTCTCTCTCTCTCTCTCTCTCTCTCTCTCAGTTTGACAAGTGGTCGGACAGCCAAAGGAAGACGGTGCTGCAGGACTTCCTGTCCAGGTGCTCTGTGGGCCAGCTGAGGTTCATGAGCCGCAGCCTGAACACCCAGCTCCCCCTGGAGGCTGCTGACTTCACCTGCATCCTGCCCAGGGTCCTCTCCCTGTACCTCTTCTCCTTCCTCGACCCCCGCAGCCTCTGTCGCTGCGCCCAGGTACAGACCTGTACGAATGTCACCTTACTCCAACTCTTACTAATCATCTATCTCGTGGAAAATACTGAGTCCCTGGTTGGACCTATGCTGGTCCAACACAGATGAAGACGTTTTTCGAGATGTACCTCCTTTAGATGTGTTGGATTTATTGGTAGCACTTTACAATGATGCATACTTTATGAAGGGTTTTATAAGTGGTTGCTAATGACTCTATTAATGATTAATAACATCACTGATAATGCATAAAGTGCTATTATTTTTTTAATGTACTGAGTGAAAATTGATTTTAGTGTGAACATTGTACAACATTTGCAAGTCATGATATTTGTACGCCTCTTGTTGAGATCGGCAGTCATCGGCAGTCACCTGGTTTCTGAGTGAATGTCTATGGAGAATCTCTCGCAGTGATAAATTGTGGGCTCCCAACCTGACAACCCAAACATTATTTTTATTAAAGGAGTATTTTCCTACTTTGTTGACATATTGGTATAACATATGCATGCCTTCGAAACACATCTGGGACATTTCTTCCACCAAAGCTTGTTTGATTTCACCCAAAAGTTGTTCTGAACACCTGCCTAATGAACCAGGCTGTTTGTGGTGGGGTCGTTAACAGAATAACTGCATTATTCATGAGCCACTACTCCAATTGGCTGAGAGTATTGCTGGCTCCGCCCCCTCCCCTGACAGAGACAATGGCTACTCTACCGGAAGCTACCTGTTCTCAGAATGGGTGGCCATACGAAAAATCTGGGTCGACTTTTCTCGGACATCACCCCGCAGGAATTTTGAATAGCTTGTTCAAATGACGCTACATATAGTAATATATACTAGACACAGAAACGTTATTTAAGTGCTGTCAAAGCATGAAAATGGTACTCCTTGCAGAGAGCAAAATCCACCAAGACTAGACAAATGCAGTTTTCCATAATACCCCGTCTACAATGCATTCCAACATCATTACTAATGTTACATTATTGCTAATTTATAATTAATTAACAAAATGCGTTACAAATAGTTAACAAACTAATTATTAGTAAAGTAATTAATAATCACTTGTGAACCATTTTGAAAGTATACCATATTGTAAAGTTGTACCGACTTATCCTTTCTGGCAATGAACAGTGTTCACACTTGACAGTGATGAAAGTGTATAGAAAATGTACTTAGGTAACAGTTTACAGATTTAAGGAGCATAAACTCGTAATTCATGAATGTGCATCGCCACGTCCTCTCGGGATCAGGTCCTCTATGTGTCAGTATGAATTGACTACCTGTGGGCAGGTGAGCTGGCACTGGAAGAGCATAGTGGAGCTGGACCAGCTGTGGATGCCCAAGTGTATGAAGCTGGGCCGGTGCATCAGCTTCTCTCTGATGCCCTTCGAACAGGGGGTGTGGAAGAGACACTACATGGAAACTGTCCAGGAGCCTCGCGCCGGCAAACCTCAGGTTAAGAGACAAGACAGTTTGTTAATGATTTCAAGCTGGCGTTTTAGTAGTACCCATGTTAGGTTTGCACATGTGAGGAACTTGACTTGTTGGGATGCTCAACATAAAGAATGCAAACACAATGTTCCAAGCAAATATAAAACCCAAGGCTATCAAAATACATCAACATATCTAAAAAAAGTAATGAAATATTTAAACATCTAAACATTGAAATAGTGAAATGGGCACGTGATACTGTAACTGTAACTAGCTTAGACACCAGGTACGTTCACCTATACAATTTTCCTTGTATGTGTGAATCATAACCTGTTTGCAGTGCACCAAAATAAATAATACAACATTGAAGAATATTCTGACATGAGGTAACACTGTAATGTACATAGGAACAGACACACAGTTAAATTTTGTGTATTCACACAATGTATAATATTTGATTAGTTAAGCTATACTTATCTAAGGCACAACTGTCCAACAGGAAGCAGGCTAGAAACAATGCAATAATACTAGAACTAGACTCTGTGTGTGTGTATGTGTGTGTATGTGTGTGTGTGAGTGTTTGTATGAACATGTAGGTAAGCAGGTATTTAGGTTGTGTCAGTATCTTTGCTCAAAAATATTGGTGCATGTCTTCAAAATTTATGCACTTGTTTGAATCTATGCTAAATGTGTGATTCTGTGTATTAGTGTGTATGTATATGTATGTATGCATCCAGACCCCCGCTTCCCAGTATAGGTTTGTGGTTCCAGAGGTGTCAGTCGGCAGCTTTGGGAGTCCAGAACCACCAGAACCAGCTCCTCTTACAGAGGTGCATTCGACGCCCGCCGCTCAGCTAGCCGCAAGCTTGTCCAGGAGGAGTTTAGGCACGAGGACAGAGAAGCAGCCTACTGGACTACCGCCATGGAGGGATGCCGACAGACACCCCAAAGACACCCTACGCTTCAACTACCTGGCCAACCTTGATCCCGCTGAACAAGCACAACGAGTGTAAGAACACCTTTCCAAGAAAGTAGGCAAGACTGTACATAGGCAGGGAGTCAACATGAGACGAGGTGAGAAGTTAGCGACTATGTCCTTGTCAAAATCAGGAAATGCATCATTCGATTTAATGGTGAAACGAGAGCAAAACTGAAAGAAACTATCAAGTTAAGGTTGTGAAACAAACGTGTCCAATTGTTACACACAAACTGGTTGCCTGCAGAAAGATGGACTCCCTGACTCCCCGTCCTTTGTTGCTTGATAATGAAATGACAGATTTCACTTGAAATTGGTGCTGTGTACATATACCTTATAGGTCCCACACACACACACACACACACACACACACACACACACACACACACACACACACACACACACACAGAGGTACTTCTACAGCTGTAAGAACTGCCCTTTTACTAATTCATTCCCTATAGCCACTAAACCTAACCTCAACCATTAGAACTACAAACCTAACAATAACTTACCCTAACTTCAACATAATCCATCCATCCATTTTCTGAACCGCTTATCCTGCTCTCAGGGTCGCGGGGATGCTGGAGCCTATCCCAGCAGTCATTGGGCGGCAGGCGGGGAAACACCCTGGACAGGCCACCAGACTGTCACACACTTCAACATAATCCTAATTCTTACAATCAGAATCGTATTTATTGCCAAGTAAAACAACACACAAGGAATTTGTCTTGGTATGTTGGTGCAAGATGCAAAGATTAACAGTAAATAGTAAGATAAAAGTTAAAAAGAATAATAAATAGATGTACACAATTACCAGTCAATCTTTGTTCCAACCCTCACCTATGGTCATGAGCTTTGAGTAATGACTGAAAGGGTGAGATCGCGGATACAAGCAGCTGAAATGAGTTTCCTCTGTATGGTGTCTGGGCTCAGCCTTAGCGATAGGGTGAGGAGCTCGGACATCGGGAGGGAGCTCGGAGTAGAGCCGCTGCTCCTTCACGTCGAAAGGAGCCAGTTGGGGTGGTTTGGGCATCTGATTAGGATGCCCCCTGGGCAGGGGTGCCACCAGGAATTTTGGGCCCCTATAGAGAATATGACTGAGTACCCTTTATTTAGTTAATTAATCAAATAATTATTTTATTATTTTCCCGACTTCTCTGAACATTAAACCCCTTCCTTTACCTTCATCCCATGCTACCAGCTTGCCCAATAATCCCCTAATCAACAGCTTCTCCAACAAGGGACCCATCTTCTTAGTTTGACAAATTTACATATAAAATGTTCTTAACAAAAAGGAATGTGATACCACCATAGCCCAGACTGAACCTGTGGGTTCTTTCCTGTGGATCTCGCCTTCCTGTGGATTGCGAATCAGAGTGGTCTTTGACAAGATCTGGCCATATGCCACTGGGTAATCGGGTGGGATAAGGCGAAAAACTAGAATTTATTAAAAAAAAAATGTGAGCACCGTTGTGGCGCCCCCTCTAGTCTGGCGCCCTTAGAATCTTCATAACATTATACCCACTTACGGCGCCACTGCCCCCGGGCACCTTCCTTTGGAGGTTTACCGGGCACGGCTAACTGGGAGGAGACCCCGGGGTAGACCCAGAACTCGCTGGAGGGACTACGTGTCCAATCTGGCCTGTGAACGCCTTGGGATCCCCCAGGAGGAGCTGGAGGGTGTTGCTGGGGAGAGGCCCTACTTAGCTTGCTGCCACCATGACCCGACCCCGGAGAAGCAGCTGAAGATGAATGAATGAATGAATGAATATATACACAAGGTAAAATAAAACTAAAATTAAAAGTGAGGGGGGTTGGCGGCACGGTGGCGCAGTGGTTAGCGCGGTCACCTCACAGCAAGAAGGTCCTGGGTTTGAGTCCCTGGGTAGTCCAACCTTGGTGGGTCATCCCGGGTCGTCCTCTGTGTGGAGTTTGCATGTTCTCCCTCTGTCTGCGTGTGTTTCCTCCGGGGGCTCCAGTTTCCTCCCACAGTCCAAAGACATGTAAGTCAGATGAATTGGCCATACTGAATTGTCCCTAGATATGAATGGGTGTGTGTGTGTGTCGGCCCTTTGATGGCCTGGTGGCCTGTCCAGGGTGTCTCCCCGCCTGCCGCCCAGTGACTGCTGGAATAGGCTCCAGCATCCCCGTGACCCTGAGCGCAGGATAAGCGGTTCAGATAATGGATGGATAGCTAGATTAAAAGTAAGGTGCAATAAGGTGCAATCACCACTGGTTAAGATTTGAAATGAGAGACCACGTGGCAGTGCCTGATGCCCGGCACTGGGTGCGAGGAGCTATTTACAAAAAGTTATTTACAGAATAAGAGTTATTTCCAGGATAGTGCGGGTTTTATGCAAGGTGTCCATATACAAAGAGCCCAGTAGGGAAGATAGAATGAGGGTGGAGGGTGACATTGTCAGGATCTGTGGGTGTCTGGGGGCTTGTTAGAAAGGCCTACTGCTATAGGAAAGAAGCTGTTCTTGTGGTGCAAGGTTCTGGTTTTAACAGAACTCAGCCTCTTGCCAGAGGGGACTGATTTGAAGAGCCCATGCCCTGGGTGGGAAGGGTCAACCATGATCTTTCCTGCTCGCCTCAAGTGTTCTGGAGGTGTACAGGTCATGGCAGGGATGGCAGGTTGCAGCTAATCACCCTCTCCTCAGAGCGAATGATATGCTCCAGTCTGCCCCTGTCCTTGGCAGTGGCAGCAGCGTACCAGATAGTGATGAAGGAGGTGAGGATGGACTCAATAATGGCAGTGTAAAAGTGCGCCATCAATGGTTTTGGCAGGTTGAAAATTTTCAGCTGCTGCAGGAAGTACATGCTTTTCTGTACCTTCTTGGTGATGGAGCTGATGTTCAGCTCCCACTTGAGGTCCTGGATGATGTTGGTGCCCAGGAAATGGAAGGATTCCACAGTGTCCACTGTGGAGCCAAATAGGGTAATGGGGGCGGGTGGGGCTCAATTCTTTATAAAGTCTACAACCATCTCAACTGTCGTTATAGCATTGAGCTCCAAGTGGTTTTGGCCACATTAGGACAACAGATGGTCAATCTCCCAACTGTAGGTGGACTCATCCCTACCAGAGATGAGCCCAATAAGGGTGGTGTCATCAGGAAACTTCAGGAGCTTGACTGACTGGTGACTGGAGTTGCAGCTGTTTGTATACAGGGAGAAGAGAAGAGGAGAAACGACAAAGCCTTGAGGGGAACTGGTGCTGATGGTCCGGGTGTCAGAAATGTATTTTCCGAGCTTTACTTGCTGCTTCCTTTCAGATAGGAACTCAGTGGTCCACTTGCAGGTGGAGTCAGGCACGTGCAGCTGAGAGAGCTTGTCCTGCAGCAGATCTGGCATGATGGTGTTGAAGGCAGAGCGGAATCCACAAACAGGATCCTGGCATTGGTCCCTGTAGAGTCTAGGGCCTGGAGGATGAAGTGAGGTGCTGTGTTTACTGCATCGTCCTGTTAGCTCTGTAGGCGAACCGCAGCGAATCCAGGAATGGGTCAGTGATAGTTTTCAGGTGGGACAGAACATGGTGCTCAAAAGATTTAATTACCACAGGTCAGGGTGATGGTCCTATGGTCCTTTGTTTTTTGGGGATGGGGATGATGGCGGAGGTCTTGAAGCAGGCTGGTACATGGCATGTCTCAAGTGAGATGTTAAAAATATCACTGAACACCGGAGACAGCTGATCGGGACAGTGCTTCAGGGTGGAGGGACAGACAGAGTCTGGTCCAGCTGCATTGCAGGGGTTCTGTCTCTTGAACAGCCTGTTAATGTCCCTCACCAGGACGGAGAGATTCATCTCTGTGGTAGGGGAGGAGGGGGCCTCTAAGGTGGGCAGTTGTGGAGAGGCCTGGGCCCCTGCTGAGGCAGGGGAGGAAGAGTTGGTGGTCTGGAGCTGGTGGATGGAGTCACGGGGGATGGTGTCAGGACTGTCCCATAGTCTTTCAAATTGACAATAGAACTCATTCAGATCATTGGCCAGGCTTAAGTCATTAGTGGAGTGGGGGCTTTCGGTTTGTAGTTGGTGCTCTGTCTGAGGCCCTTCCAGATAGAGGCCAAATTGTTCCCTGAGAACTGCTGTTGAAGTCTGTCAGAGTACAGTTGTTTAGCATCTCCCACCGCCTTGCTAAACCTGTATTCAGATTCTTTAAACCAGATCTTGTTCCCCATTCCTAAATGCTTCCTCCTTTTCCAACTTAAGCCTTGAGGCAAATTTGTAATTTGGGATATTGGGCTATACAAATAAAATGGACTTGACTTGACTGTCTGAGTTTAGCTGTAAACCGGGGTGTGATATACTATATCAATCCCCATGGGGAAATTCCTCTCTGCATTTAACCCATCCAAGCTGTGTAGCCAGGAGCAGCCACTGTGCAGCGCCTGGGGACCTACTCCAGTTCAACTTGCCATGGCTCGGTCAGGGGCACAGACAGGAGTATTAACCCTAACATGCATGTCTTTTTGATGGTGGGGGAAACCGGAGCACCCGGAGAAAACCCACTGCAGACACAGGGAGAACATGCAAACTCCACACAGAGGACAACCTGGGATGACCCAAGATTGGACAACCCCGGGGTTCGAACCCAGGATCTTCTTGTTGTGAGGCAACAGCAGTAACCACTGGGCCATCGTACTGCCCATTTGTCATTGTTGTAACTAACCCTGGTGCATGATGGTACACAGCTGTCCTCACAGAAGTTGATGTAAGACATCACAGCCTCAGTGTACTCATCCAGACTGTTGGTGGCAAACCTGAAAACATCCCAGTCAGTACAGTCCAAGCACGTGTGAAGATCCTCCATAACTTCACTGGTTCACTTCTTAGATGTCCTCACAACAGGTTTAGAGAGTTTTAATTTCTGCCTGTATGCAGGAATCAGGTGGACCAGGTCAGAGTGTTCCAATGCAGCGCATGGGACTGCGTGATAGACACTCTTGATTGAAGTGTAACAGTGATTTAAAGTGTTCTCCATTACACTACAATGCCGTTACACTACACTACAAGTTACAATTCTAACCTTAACCCCAAACCCAAGCTCTAATCCTAAAATTTACCATTAAAGAGGTGGGGATTAGCCAAAATGTCCTCACAATCCAAGTTGCCCTCACAAAAAGGTGGGCAATCAAGGGTTGGGCCTCACAATTATAGCAATACACACACACACACACGCAATCCCCATCATCTCTAGCCTCACTTAAATACAAAATGTTATGTATATCATAGCGATATGTCTTCATCACTAAACAGATGAACTAAAAGGCTCATTAACTTGTTTCATGTGACCACCGTTTGCTGCTGACTCAAATATTTCTCCTCCAGGCGAGCGAGAAGCAGAGCATCTGTCGCTGGCGGCACCAAGGCAAAACCGGAAGCCGCCGGGAGAAAAATGCTGTCTGACACCAATTATAAGCTACGCAAAGCCAAGTCACTGGTAAACAACCCTACATTCATCATCACGATAACCCCTCACTATGACGGTGATCCCGTTGCCTGGATCAAAGTGAGGCAATAAACGCGAGTGAAACCTCCGGAGACTCCAGGAGTGGCAGGCATCATGCATTATGGAGCAGCTGTTACATGGAAATTCATGTTAATGATGAGCCTCTCGGGGAGGGGCGGTGACAGAGAACAACAACAGAAGAAGAAGAAAATGCTGATAATGGTGCTTCGAGGAGGGGGGAGGAGAGTGTGAGAGAGAGGACACCGTGTCATTGAATATTCGAAGAGGTTCAGTTCAGCCTGGAAGCAAAGCGTTAACCAAGACGAAGGATACGGCTGAGGAATAAAACACAATCTAATTATGAACCTAATGGCTTTAGTATTTCAGGCGGTTCTCATTTTCTTTCCTCAACAATGTTGAGTTCTGTGGAGGCTGAAAGGCACTTCTACCTTTCTAGTTTCCCAGGGTTTTTTGGAGATAAACCAGTTTTCCTTCAGGTCACCCTCCTCTCGACCCTCAAATCTCCGTTTACTCAAATGATGATTCATATAATTTCTATTCTGTCTTTTTGTATAGTTAACACTATGGCATTACATCTCACAACACATGCCAATCCAGTGATTTAAAAATCTGTAAAATGATGTATTTGTACACAGCCAAATATATGTTTTAAACATATTTTCTTTTTACATCCTCGTATTTGATAACAAACACAAACACTGACCAAACTTAACAGTAAGTTCAGAAGCCAGGCGTGCAGAGATGAGAATTTTCCTCTGCTGTTTACAGACAAATGGGGTTTATGTGCAATAATTACAGAAATAGCTGTATAGTTTAAAAAATAAACTGTAATATGTCAGGGGAAAAGAAATGGAAAAATGGAATCCACACAAGAAGAGAGGAGGCTGGTCAAACGTACAACAAAAATTAAAGAAATTAAAAAATGTCCCTCCATTTCTTACTGATACACCGCTATTAATTTCTACAGCCAAAGATTAAACGTCTCTCTCTCTCTTCCAGATGTTTCTCTCCTGTGACTTCAGCTCCAATGGCAGAGCTCATCACCCACCTCCTCCACCTCCACCTCCCCCACCCCCACCTCCAGTACCTCCTTCCCCACCTCCAGTACCTCCTTATCCTCATCCTCACTGGAATCAAAGACGGCCCGACTGGGCTGCCCACAGCCCGGACAACCCCGTCACCGAGCAAATGGTGAGGAGTCAGTTGCAGCTGGCCCGGTGGAATGCTGGGATACGACCGGGGCCGACGAGGTCTGCGGTGCCCCGGCTGAGTGCGGAGGGTCTGAGCGCGGCATTGCGTTCACACAGGAGCACTCCCAGTAAGACACTAGCTTAACCCATTAGATCAAAGCCCCCTTAATGCTGCAGGCATAAACATGATGTAATTAGGTAGCAATGGCAACAATAATTCATGACAAATACTGACTTTTTGTGGAGAAAACTGTGGACGGTATAAGAAACGTGCACTGAATCTCCTCAGCGAGGTCGTCTTACAACTTTTAAAGCTAGGGTAGGAAGTTTTTTTTTTATGGCGTCACTGGGCAAAAATTCCATAATCACCTTTCAGCATATTGTAATTCAAGTAGTCTGAGAAAAAAGCTAGACATCTGCACCTCCATTTGGCTCTGTATTCAGGCTTTAAAGACCCCCTCTGATGAAAATCAAGTATCCCCCCCCCAATTGTACTTGACCCATTACCCTACTCTTCCCACACGGCTTCCCACCCGCAGACACGGCAAATTGTGTATGTAGAGACGCCCAACCAAGCTGGAGGTAACATGGGGATTCGAACCGCAGACCCCCGTGTTGGTAGGCAACGGAATAGACCGTTACGCTACCCGGATGCCGTTTTTATCTTTTTTAACATGTACATGGTGTTAGGGTAATGTTACAGGACAATATCAGGGGCAAAATAAGTAGTCAACGCCAAGGCTGAGCCTATCTGTTTTGAAACTACAGTGTAACGACAGTCTTCAAAAAATGGATTCAGACAAGTAGGATTTGCTACGTCATAAACCTAACCAATCCCGTTAGTGGACAGGGTGGTGCTTTACATATCATTACGTGCACCCGCTTCGGCGACGCAAGCTAGGTGTAGATGCTGGTCGTAATTTTGCTAGCTGTAAGTTTTGTTTTCAGCTGCAAATTTACAAAAGGAGAAACAGTGAGCCATAATTTATTACCAAAGGACCCCAAAATCTGCGAGAAATGGGTGCAGTTTATTTGAAAAAATTGTAATGTCCCAGCCAAACTTCCAGAGAAAACGTGGGTTGCAGCAGCCATTTTCAAGAGCACCGTCTTGAAAATGTATCACAAAAACAGATTGGTTGTGCCACAAAACTTATATTGAAGCCCGACGCTCGTGGGGACACCACGGGTGCGATCCAACATGTTGGTCAGGTGGTAAATTTATCTTTCTTTTTCGCCAGAGACTTTCTATGGTGTTCAAAGTGTTTCTTCCTAACCGCATCTGAGTGTTGATGTTTACAAGGTAGATAACTTGTCAGAGCTGGCGAGCTGGACCAAGATTTATCTAACATTAGCAACACATCATTAGCTGATTGATAAGTATTGTAATGAATTTGGGGGGCAGCCGGGAATCTGCCGCAGCTGGGACGCGAACCCGGGTTGCCCGCACCACGGGTGGCTGTGATAACCAGTCAACTAAAGGGTCCGACCCGTTAGCCAAGGGCTAGCGAGTCTAGTCATCCGTGGTCGTTACAGTATTTGCGACTATGGCAAGGCTGTTGCCACGAGGGGGTTTGGACAGAGGGGCGGAGGCAAATATTGTCAGCCACAGATATATTCATTACGACACATACACGACACGACAGAGCCAGCCACAGATCTGGGTGGCACGAAGAGCTTCCCCAGTCTTTCCCCGGCGTACCACGAGCCCCTTCCTCCCTTCCCAAGCTCTGCTTCCTCGTGGTGGCAGCCACCCGGCGGCGGCCCCGCCTGGCACAGTGTGCCAATGTTACCTACTGCAGCTTTAACAATCTGATCACTCATATTCAATAAAGGGCAGGCGAGTGATTGGTCTTTTGGCAGCATCCGCATCAGCCGTGTCAATTCACATACATTTTATTCCTTATAAATTATAGTTATTCTGAAGAAAGTGGCTTTAAAAGGTCCCCTGAAATGAAAAATGTATTTTTGTTGTTGTAAATTAAGTGCAGCTAAAAGAGGTGCTGTAGAAATTTACAAGTTTTATTTTTGTGTTTGAAAGACTGATGTTTTTCTCTTACTGACAAACGTAATATTCTTTTTTAGTAACGTCATCCTGCACTTGCGAGCATAAGCCAACAAAAATGTCCAATGAATAGAGCTGAAAGGCGACTGTCCACTGTTTCAGCAGCCCTGGTTCCAAAAGTAAATGTCACATTCATTTTCTCTGGAGACATTTCAGATGATCCCAGCAACATGGGTTTTAAGTCTTGAACTAATCTAACCAGCCGCGATATGAATCATGACCTTATAGCAATTGATTACATGCAAACAATATTTGGTGAAAAAAGAAAGGTGCAAGACTAAGGGAGTGCACTACTCACCCCATAAAGCATTGCAAATTATGTCATCAAAACGCTTTCCCTTCACTTTCAACAGGTTTCATCCAACTTTTGCAATTGCGTACGTTTTCTCTTTAATGTCGTTTGTATACGCCGATCAGCCAAAACATTAAAACCACTGACAGGTGAAGTGAATAACATTGTCTCTTTATATCCCACAGAAGAGGTACTGTAGTTCAGATTGCTGAAAACGTTAATGCTGGCTATGATAGAGAGGTGTCAGAACACACAGTGTATCATCACAGCTTGCTGCGTATGGGGCTGCGTAGCTGCAGACAGGTCAGTGTCCATGATGACCCCTGTCCTTCACCAAAAGTGCCTACAATGAGCACGGGAGCGTCAGAATTGGACCATGGAGCAGGGGAAGAAGGTGACCTGGTCTGATGAATCACGTTGTCTTTTACATCGTGTGGTTGGCTGGCTCGTTTACCTGGGGAAGAGATGGCACCAGGATGCACTATAGGAAGAAGGCAAGCCGGCAGGGGCAGTGTGATGCTCTGGCCACTGTTCTGCTGGGAAACCACGTACCACCTACCTAAACACTGTTGCAGACCAAGTACACCCCTTCATGGCAATGGTATTCCCTGATGGCAGTGGCCTCTTTCAGCAGGACAATGCACCCTGCCACACTGCAAGAATTGTTCAGGAATAGTTTGAGGAACATGATGAAGTGTTCAAGGTGTTGCCTTGGCCTCCAAATTTCCCAGATCTCAATTCGATCAAGCATCTGTAGGATGTGCAGGAAAAAACAAGTCCGATCCATGGAGGCCCCACCTCGCAACTTACAGGACATAGAGGATCTGCTGTTAATGTCTTGGTGTCAGATACCAGCGGACACCTTCAGAGGTCTTGTGGAGTCCATGCCTCGATGGGTCAGAGCTGTTTGGTGGCACGAGGGGGACCTACACAATATTAGGCAGGTGGTTTTAATGTTTTAGCTGATCGGTGTACATTTTAGCATGAGTTTTTATATCAAGCATTTCATACAAGCTACCTACATTTAAACACAATTTAAATCGGACGACAGCGATAGAGATTGCTGAATAGCTAATCATGGACCAATAGACACAACAAAGAGCAGCTCAACAGAACCCACAGATAATAGGATAAAGGTTCAGCTGACTCGAACCTCAGTAGCATCACTTAGCCCGGCTGTGGAAACTGGCTATGGACCTGAATATACGGTTTGAATATATTTCTGTTTCAGGTACAGCCCTGTTTGAGGTTTTACCTGTGGCCATCTCAAACTAAGGATCATATGAAGAGTGAACCATGCCGCCCCCGTCAGGAGGACATCAGTACTGCAGTACATGCCATCGATGACTTTACTGTATGAGGAGAGGCTATGACTCCAAACATGATCTCATTCATCTGCTACTTAAACTAAAAAATGATTTCACCAAAGGATTTGTCTTATTCATGGAGAAGACAGCAAGGGGAGGAGGAGAACTGATACCTGTGGATCATAAACAAATAGATCAACAATTTACTGGATAAGACCTACTTAACTATTATCAAACTTTGCCTGGTTGGAAAAAAAAACCCTCAACTTTGCAGACAAAATTGTTCATCAGCAGTTTTTGAATACTGATTTGTTTTCACAGGATCACCGCATTTTGGAATATATTGTTTTGTTTTTCTTTTGTCCAATTGTAAGCATGTACATGTGGATATTATGTTATTGAAATGACCAAAAAGTTAAAAAAAAAAAGAAAAAGATTCTGCATAAGAAATGTACCACATTTATTTATCAACCACACATCCCATTCATTATGCAGTACATAGCCAGAGCAACTTAATGTACACTGAATCAGAACTTCAAAAATATTAAACAACAATAACTGTCAGTTAACACAAACAGACTCTGTCTCAATATTCAAACACACAGTAGCATATTTTGGGCCAAAAAAAAAAAGCCTTGTGTACTTCGAGCCTGACAGAAGCTTGACAAAAGACATCTGCAGTGCAGGTTTGAAGTCCCTCCAGTCGGCTGGTGTACAATATCAACATCATACGTAGGCTACACTTCGCTTCACACCTCCAGTTCATGT
Organism: Lampris incognitus; assembly: GCF_029633865.1. Lineage (NCBI taxonomy): Eukaryota > Metazoa > Chordata > Actinopteri > Lampriformes > Lampridae > Lampris > Lampris incognitus. The sequence goes on along the minus strand of NC_079225.1, from coordinate 34,417,482 downwards.
ACAGTATTCATTCATTGGATAGAAAACATTGCATCCGAAATCCTACGTATGGCTTACACACTTCTACTATCACTAACGATGGTAAAAAAAAAATGAACTGTAAGTATCTGCGTTAGTAATGAACATTAATGCGAGTACAGTTAATCGATATGCAAGAGTGTGTATGGTTCAGTTTATGGCTTGATGATGAAATACAAGAGTGATCAATTCACCATTTGTGGATGAGAAAAGTGAAAATGCAACTTAACACGGTCAGTCCTTACAATATTTACCAGCTTATATAGCTTCAAAGGCAACGTTGTGATCCTTCCATTAGCCTCAGCTATTAGCAGACAATTAGGCTAGCTCAAATTTAAGGAGGTGGATGGAGCAATGCTGAAGGTTAAGTGTATAGGCAGCCATGGCAGGTATTAACAGTCGTTCACTGACCCTCTCTCACCAATTTACTATTAAAATATAAAAAAGGTGGTAGGTTTCCACTACAGCCAACACCTAAACTGCTGCCACACAGCTGGAATGCTGTGAAAAACAATAGGGAGATGGCATCCCCTCCCTTATCCCCCAGCAGAGATGCAATGTGAAGAAATAAAAAAAAACATGTTGAGGATTATCTAGATAAGATATCTTTGACAGAATAGCTGATAATAAATGAGATTGTCTGACCTTGCGAATAAGTTCATTTTGGTCACCAAAGGATTATGTCTAAGTAACAGGCTGGTGCTGCTGCACGCTCACTGAGCAGCAACAACCAAGTTCATGTGTGTTGTAAAATTAGGCTTACGAACAACTGTACAACGGCCTATACAGCACAAGAGTTTTAGATGTCATCTATGACATTCCCTTTAGGTCTGTGATCTCTAGAATAAGACGATGGTTCAGGAAACGGTAGACAAAATTGATCAGATATGAGACGAATGGGCTTAACAGAAGTCTGAAATTATTTAGCGAGAGCGAAGTCTGAGACTGACTATATCAATGCAAAACCTTTAAGACTTTGCAAGTGACAAAACCCAGATTTTTGTTCAGTAATTTTGCGCAACGGATGCAAGCTGACATCCAGGGGGCCTTTACTTGACACTGTGAGTTATTAAACGGAGCATGTAATGGCTAAGAATAACCTGAATGTGGTAGGTTCATTCTGCAGGCGGTATGAACCTACAGCCATCTGGCGTTTCATCTTTGCAAAAATACGATAAAGGACTTATAAATCACATGGTATAAACAATCGGTAAGCCCTTGTCCCATTTTATTGCAGGATAAGCTGTAGCCAAATGAATGAGTAAGCCCAAGCTAGCCCCATTTGTCCCCATGAAGGGATCCAGGTGGACTATATTCTCCTACAGGAGATAAATGGATGTGCAGCCTTCATTAGACCCTTCAAAGACCGACAGCCCATCTCCTTACCTGAGCAAAGAGCACAAAATACTACAGAAATATTTTTTCTGCTCACACTGTAAAAAAAAACCTAAATTCATTTAGAATTAAAGCCATTTTTGTTTTCCTTAAGAGAAATTTGGATTTTCAGTTAAGCTACAAAAGCCACACAGACATAAACGAGGAAAAAGTCACTTCAAACATGACAAAAGACACAACTGTGTCATTCTGAGTGTTGCCATTCAGCAATTAAATAAAAACATTTGGTTGGTTGACTGATTTCTAATGCTGTTTCTGATAGCGCGTAGCTAACTTGGACATCAACCTACTTGAGAACACATACATACAGTGCCTTGTAATAGTATTCAACCCCCTTGACAGTCATCACTAACTTCTGGATTATAGAAGATACTCGCACATCAGTTCCTGAACAATATTATTTTTGTGAACCCATAAGCTCTAACAGCATGTTCCCATAGCCAAAAGAGTTATGTTTTGCTGACTTTTTATTAATAAATTAAAAACTAAAAGTATATTTAAAAAATTAAATTAATTAATTTAAACAACTAAAAACTAAAATATAATTAATTTAAAATATAATTAATAGAAGAATTGTAAATAATAATTATTAATTTAATTATTAATTATTATAATTGATATTTGCAGTTATTTAACTTAACATTAATTAGTTTTTAATTTTGTAATAAAAAGTCAGCGAAAAAAACTTATTTTGGCTTTGGGAACATGCTGTTAGAGCTTATGGGTTCACAAAAATAATACTGTTCAGGGACAGATGTGCGAGTATCTTCTATAATCCAGAAATTAGCGATGGCTGTTCAAGGGTGTTGAATACTTTCGCAAGGCACTGTAAACAAGTCAGCAGCGTGGATCTTACCACGGTCACATTTTACTTAAGCGGTGGACATATTGCTCCAGGTGCATGTGTCGGGTACAATTTCAGCCTAGAGGATGTTAGAAAACAGCTTGACCTAGAGAAAACTGCCCATGACCCTAATGTGCAGGGTGACAAATCAAATGCACCTGCTAATTGAAGCACCAAGTTTTAGGCTTTGGAAAAAAAAAGAAAAAGAAAAAAGTTGTCGTCAAGGGATTCATGGTCTTATTTTCTATTAAAAAAAAAAGCCGTATTTATCGTTAAACAGATGGAAGAAGAGAAAATAAAAACCCAGGGAGATGATTTTCCTCATCCCAATACAATTCAACAGGTTTAAGAAATGTTCTGCAGGCAAGAAAACAAGGCAGATAAAACCCCGTTGGATTCAAGACATGATACAATTCTTATAAAACTGTCAAATGGAATGAAGAAAAATTAGCTATCCCAATTGCCGGATGAATTAAAAACAAAACAGCGAATACAAAACTTCAGCTAATTTTTCCTGTGCTGATCACCTTTATTCTCACTCCTAGTAAAAGAGGGCTGGGTCTCCAAATGCTACCGAGAGAGTTTTAATACGAAAAGCTGATAGGCATCCATAGTTTGTGCTTCGAAAACTATCACCAGTGTAGTCGAGTCATAATTTGTTGGGTTTTTAAGTAAATGGTACTTGATCTGTGGGTTTCAGTAACTTGGAGGGAATGACTATGCAAATACACACGAGTGTCAACATCAATTCTTTTTTTTTTAAATAATGTAAACATATACATCTTTTTTTCTGAGGTCAGAACATTGAGCCTCTTCATATCTGTTAATGTAAAAAGAGGAGAACATTACTGAAGCATTGTCCGGATATTCTTCGGGGTGGACTCGTCGTTCAGGTGTTTTGTGGTAAATCTGAAGAGAAACAAACATCGCAGGTAAAATGTTAAAACAAAATAGAGTGACGTTCCGGATCAATAACCGTCATCATTATCCTCAAACCGTCGACACGGCCTGCAGAGGATCGTGGCCTCTCGGTAGTTTATTGCCTGTGTCTCTTAGGTCAAGGCCCAACAAAAATGCCTGTGTCATCTGTATAAACGTCATGAATTCACATTGGTGACCACAGGGTTACGCTAGCCCTGCTATGCTAGCCCTGCTACTGTACACATTTTCCTCCCCAATTGTATCTGTTCAATTACCCCACTCTTCCGAGCCGTCCCGGTCCCTGCTCCACCCCCTCTGCTGATCCGGGGAGCACTGCAGACTACCACATGCCTCCTCCGATACGTGGAGTCGCCAGCTGCTTCTTTTCACCTGACAGTGAGGAGTTTCACCAGGGGGACGTAGTGCGTGCGAGGATCACATTATTCCCCCCTCCTCCCTGAACAGATGCCCCGACCGACCAGAGGTGGTGCTAGTGCAGCGACAAGGACATATACCCACTTCCGGCTTCCCACCCGCAGACACGGCCAATTGTGTCTGTAGGGATGCCCGATCAAGCTGGAGGTAACATGGGGATTCGAACCGCTGATCCCCGTGTTGGTAGGCAATGGAATAGACCGCCACGCCACCCAGACGCCCCTTAATGAAACTTTTGGAATGTTGAAATAAACCAAAATGTAAAAATAAGTTGGTTTTACGTATTCAAACAATCTCCCCCGTTTTAAGACTATCATAAAAAACATGGGGGGGGGGGGGATGGCTGACAATTATTTTACATCGGAATTTTTTTTCAAAATGTATCTCTCGTTATCACAGTACTACCCCTTTTAACAAATCAACTGAGCCACGTCAAGTGACGAAATGTTTTTTTTCTGTGAGTGAAATTTATCAATTTTACACTATTTTGACATTTCCAGTCAGTGTCTCTTATTCACAGCTTCAAAATTCACATAAATACAACTTTCGCATGTGCTGACTGAGTTGTCCATCAGTAGCTTAACAAATTTATCAGTCAAAACCCCGGATTAAAGGGGCATTCACATTAAGTTATGCAGTCTACAGTTGTGTGTGCACCATGCACTGACTGTTCAAACAGCTAAATCCTTAAGCCATGCACCAAGGGGAGCCTGGTGACTGTAGTTTCCTCTTTCTAGTCTCAAATCATTCCCACAATGGAATGGACAGTGTGTGTGTGTGTCTCTGTGTGTGTATCTGGATTTCCTGAGCTCTACAACAATACCATAAAGACGTAAAGCGACCACAACAGAAAGGCATAAGCAAGGGCACATTTAGGCTAGCATACCTTGCCTACAATTTGGCTAAAGCAATGTCCAGTTAACACCACCCACTTTGCAGGAACAGTAAAACTCTTCACTTCATAAAGCAGCGAGTGCCCAATCCTTGGTGCCATAATGTGACTAATGCTCAAGAGCAGCATACATAAACACTATTTCTCTGTGTTATAAGATGTAACGCTACTGTTTAAGGGAAGGGAGTGGCGATGGGAGGCAGGAAACCTACTTGAGGGCATTCAGGAGGCCTTCGACATTGTCTGCTGGCTGATCCTTCAGGACCTTTATGCAGCCTTTCATCTGAGAAGACATGAACCCAGGTTAGATACGGTGTGCACTGATGGAGGTGTTGCACTACAGACATAGTTGTGAGGCCCAAAATGTGCTAGTTACGTCGCATGACCTGTAGGTATGACCAGGCAACCACAGAGATGGGCATATGCTAATCCAATCACATTTAGAGAAAGCCTCATCTTTGCTCTTCAACAGGATAGAATGCATGTGTGTGTACCTGTGCATAACTTTGTGATTTTTTTTTGTTGTTTGAATGTGCAGATCCATCAGAAATTTGCTGTTTGCTTGCATCCAGAGGTGTTCTTTGACCATTTAAATACATTGTTCAGTTGTATAGCTGAGCACTCATCTGTGTCAAAGGTGTATGTGTGTTCATCTTACGTCTATCTTGGAGGACTTATTGAAGGCTCCGTTGGGGTGAACGTGGTCGTAAAGGATGATTACTCCCACCATGACCCTCATACAAAACAACAGGGTGTCCTCACTGCTGAACCGACTAGCATAGTCCCTGCAGAGATATATATATATATATATATATATATATATATATATATATATATGAGAGAGACAGAGGAAAAAAATGGGAATCAGTGGTGAAAATTGCACGCTTTGGTTCATAATGAAGGTCAACATAGGAAGAGACTATTAGGGTTCAACCTTACACCTGGCGCAAAGCAGCACTGAGCGCAACACAACTGTCTTTGCTAGTTTCAGACCAATACTTTTGTCATTTTCCCATCCAGCGGCTATACTGTTTAAATAGCAAATGTACTTGTGTCCATCTGAGTGCCCACGGGCGTATTGGTCTTAAAATTAGGTGTAATCAGGTGCATTGTTAGTGCATTGCTATCTTGAGGCAGAGGAAAGCGTTGTATGATTAACCAACAAAAACCTGGCCTTAAGTCAGTGGCACAGTATTTTACTGTTATTTTAAGGGTGCATTATTAAGATAGCAATATGCACCTACATAGGCGGGTGCACAACACGTGATATTTAAAAAAATACATGTCTTAATGGTTAGTCAGACTAACCATTCTCCTCGTGCAATGTTTCCTCTGCAGAGAAGCATTTTTTCTACTACTTGGCAAATTCGCCATTACAATAGCAAATCGCCAAGGTGCAAGCACACCTGGCTTTTGAAGGGAATGGGAGATGACACTGATTGGTTTATTTCATGTTACGCCAAGACACACCTACGATTAATTAAGAGACTAAATTCAACCCGTTTGAACCAAGCACCTTACTTTGTGCTCAGACTGTCTGCCGTTAAACCAGCAAAATTGGATTTGGACACGTCCTAAAATCACTTGCGCCATGCGCTTCAGACCGTGCGCTTAGATCGTTAAAACATGGCCCTTAGTTTCATCACTTGAACAAGATGCAGCTGAGATCCTAAAAATGTTCTTTTAAAGTTCACATGTGTCAGTACAGTGAGACATGCATTATTCACAAGTGTGACTCACGGTGTTTCGAGCATGACTTTACAGACGCTGGCCATGGTGCTGAGACAATCTGTCGTGTTCTCCAGAGGTAGGGTCTTATTCTGGAGCAAGCAACACAGACCAGACGCACAACAGTCAATGACAGTTTAGTAATTGGTCACCAATTTATCCTGTGAAGACTTAACCAAACATGCATGCTGTTCTTATCATTTTACACCCTCACAGTTACACACAGTGCAGTAGGAAAAGGAACACTATCCCCATGTATGCAAGAGGTAATATGATTTGCTCACCAAAGCAAAAGGACATGCTTTCTGACTAGGTATACAATACACAGTATGACGAGTTCACAAAAGCAAGGAAATATGAGACTGTGGCTCTCCAATGTACATTGTACTACACTGTACTTTTCTTCGGCAGTCCATCGAAATGATGACTGTGATGCAGTTTAAGCTCGGCAAGCATGCTTGCCTGTATACAATCACCCTCTGCATAAATAAGGCCGAAAATAATATTTCTATTAATAAAGTAACTTATAATAGATAATACGTGTCACATCTGTCAATTACCGGGGAGTCAGCCATTAAATTAAATTAGGTTAAAAATGCATTAATCCCTGAATAGGGCAAGCCCTGTAGACTTCTTCGATCGCAAGATGTATTTTGTAAATTTAACCAATTCCATAAATATGATCCAACTATATCTGCATAAAATGGCTAGATGAAAATAGGGTAAGACCATTAAGATGGAAATTTTTTGGGAAAAAAACAAACCTAACATTTGTGTTGCAATAGCTCCTAAATATGACATATTGTTTTAAAATGTTCTGTCTCTCACAGAGATGAGTATACAGGACATCTGATTAGTGGCAGAGAGCTGTCACCATGTAAAAACACGGACCAGGTGTCACTGATCACTACACATTTGAAGTAATCTGATCTTGACTAGTACGGCGCTCAATGGTTGCAGTGGCACAAGTTACAAATGCTAAATTACCAAAACAATAAGCAACTATAGTAAGGACTGTAAAGGCCGTAGTCCCATGCCAGGAGATATACCAAAACATTTCTCAACCCTTACAATGACCATGCAAGACAGAATGGTCACAAGGAAGAAGAAAGTAGGGTAAAGATGTAGGAGGAATTTTAATCCTCTTCTCAGAAATGATCTGTATGATTAAAAAAAAAAGAAAAAGAATAAAATCGAACCACAGTCCTGGGATGGTGTGGCATATATTAATTTTTATAGATATGTACACAGTTACAGTGACAACACCCTCACCTCTGTCACAAAGTTTGTGGTGGCGTTGCTGAGGGTCTTCAGCATGGGTGTGGCCTCGGCATAGAAAAGGGACATCCTATTTGCCATCTCGTTGTTGACCTCGTTCTCAATGTCCAACTGCAGACACAGTCGCAAAGAACAGACACGAACTGATGGGTCAGCACGGGTTCAGTTGTTTTGCTGGATTCTACTTTTTCTTCGGACGAAACCACGGTGTTTCTGCTGTAGTCATTCAGCAGTGCCCCCCCACCCCACCCACCTACCACACTACCAACCCCTGCATGAAGAACAAAAGTGCAATAGTAGTAACATAAACAAAACAAAGGAGTGTCCTGGGTATTTTCCCTTGGCTCTAGAATGACAGTATTTAAGAAGGGGCATGCTGCGAGGAAAAATGAAAGTGCCAACTACCCCACTCTTCCAAGCCGTCCTGATCTCTGCTCCAACCCCTCTGCCGATCCGGGGGGGGGGGGGGGCAGACTACCACATGCCTCCTCTGATACATGTTGAGTCGCCAGCTGCTTCTTTTCACCTGACAGTGAGGAGTTTCGCCTGGGGGATGTAGCGCGTGGGAGGATCACGCTATCCCCTCCAGTTCCCCCTCCCCCCCAAACAGGCGCCCTGGTCGACCAGAGTTAGTGCAGCGACCAGGACGCATACCCATATGCGGCTTCCCACCCACAAACACGGCAAATTGTTTCTGTAGGGACGCCCGACCAAGCCGGAGGTAATACGGGGATTTGAGCCAGCGATCCCCGTGTTAGGCAACGGAATAGTGTATGCGTCCTACTCTACCCTGACGCCCTAAAAAAAAAACTCTCACTCTAATATGTAAATACTAAAAAATTAAAATTAAAAAGCTGTTGTGAGTGGGACATCCTGTTTCTGGAAGAATAATTATCTGAACGCAAATCACCTCACATTCAGATAATGTGAATCTGAATAAACTGAATCATTAAGATATCTCACATTCATGTTGTTTATCCGGTTTCGACTGATGGTTCTTCTGTAGTAGCTGAAGTCGTTCTGGATGGCAGGAATCCTCATCTGAATATAAAATAATCAAAGCACGGACAACAACAAAAGTCCCAAACTATCACTCTCAAAAAAGACAAAACAACAAATGTCAGATGACTTGACCGAGAGAGAGTGTGTGTGAGAGAGTCAGTGAATGAGAGAGAAAGTGAGTGAGGAAGGAAATGGGTGTCGGGGGAATAGTGAGTGAGAGGGAGGAAGGAGGGGAGGGAGGAAGGAGGGTAGGTTGAAAAGGAGTACATCAAGCCGCCCTGATCTTCAGCAGACCTTGAGTTCATCGAAGCGCAGTGTGAAGTGGAGGATCTCTGCAAACTGTTTGGCCAGTGCCTGCTCTTTCTCCAGGTGCTGTGTGGGAGTGTAGGGCGGGCAGGTGAGGGACTCCAACAAACTCTGAAGTGCCTCCTCTACACATACAAACACAGAGAGACAAGTGCGGCAGTTAGGTGTGTAAGTATCCGATCCCTTCTGCAGACTGCCACACACTGGTACTGAGCTCTAAAGCAAATGAAACTCAAATCCTGCACTACTGCTTATCATGGTTTTAGTTAATCTTCACAAAATATAGTCTAAAGTCCTTTCAAATAAGATGCAAAAAGTAGAGTAAACGACTTCCTCCTGATCACTGAAGACTTAAAAATGCAATAAATAACAGAGTACAATCTTGGGTGAAGCTTTACTCCCCCCCCTTTCCCCCCCAATTGTATCTGGCCAATTACCCCACTCTTCCGAGCTGTCCAGGTCGTTGCTCCACCCCCTCTGCCGATCCGGGGAGGGCTGCAGACTACCACGTCTCCTCCGATACTTGTGGAGTCGTCAGCCGCTTCTTTTCACCTGACAGTGAGGAGTTTCGCCAGGGGGACATAGCGCGTGAGAGGATCACGCCATTCCCCCCCAGTTCCTCCTCCCCCCTGAACAGGCGCCCCGACTGACCAGAGAAGGTGCTAGTGCAGCGACCAAGACGCATACTCAATCCTGCTTCCCACCCGCAGAAACGGCCAATTGTGTCTATAGGGACGCCCGACCATGCTGGAGATAAGGCGGGGATTTGAACAGGCAATCTCCGTATTAGTAGGCAACGGAATAGACCGCCACGCAACCCGGACACCATGAAGCTTTACTTCTGTGTCATTCATATAGACCTATACTGTACAGGAATAATCCATCCATCCATCCATTATCCAAGCCGCTTATTCCAATTGGGGTTGCGGGATGCTGGAGCCTATCCCAACAGTCATTGGGCGGCAGATGGGGAGACACCCTTGGACAGGCTGCCAGTCCATCACAGGGTCGACACCTGGGGACAATTTAGTATGGCCGATTCACCTGACCTACATGTCTTTGGACTGTGGGAGGAAACTGGAGCACCCGGAGGAAACCCACGCAGAGGATGACCTAGGATGACCCCCCAAGGTTGGACAACCCCGGGGTTCAAACCCAGGACCTTCTTGCTGTGAGGCGACCGCGCTAACCATTGCGCCACTGTGCCGTCCTGTACAGGGATAGTAATAAACCTATTTAAAAAAAAAAGGACTTTGTGATACTTTGATGAACTATTCCACTAAAAATACAAGATTAGGTGTTGACAAGAAGGGAATAGAAATAACTTGAAAGGAATGGCCTTGAAAATATTTTGGCAAAAAAAGAAGTTTGGCTAAAGAAGAAGAAAAAAGAAGACGCTGTCTCGCACTGAAATACAAAATCAAAAAAGACAACAAAAACTTCTTCTTATATTAAAACATAAATCTAGATGGCTATCATCATTTATCATTATATCATTCTATCATTATCATTCTGTCATTATCATATGATTCTATATCATCATTCATCATTTTAAACTTCTTTCTGCCATGTTCTCCTCAATCTAAATCAGGAATCAATCTTTTCATGACATGAATTTTCTTCTTCTTTTTTTTAAATTGAAGATATTACCTAGTCGGAGTGAGAAGCCGTAGAACTTCTTTAGCCTGATGACCAGGGGGCAGACTGAGTTCCAGGCCCGCTCTTGCAGCGGCAGGTCATTTGGGTTCTGGATGGCCTGGATGGGACAGACACAGACAGGACAAACATTGGTACATGATGTACAGTCAGGGGTAACATGCAGCCAGTGCCTGCTCATGATGGTGGTCTTACAGAACAGAGATCAGGGTCGATTTGAATCCTTGGGCTTAGCTCTTCCCTCCTGACTTCTTTGTCTCTATCCAAACTCTAAAAGACCTTTATCATACACAACCTAGTGCATCCAGCAGGTGAGGTTTTGGATGCCTATGCAACAGTGGGGGTGGTGAAGTCCTGGGTGTAGGTCCATTACCTTCTCCCCTTTAGACTTAAGAAAAGCTTGCACCAGAAAATGGTCTACCCACAGGCGCTAATTCACCAGTCAAGGATGAATGAACATGAAACCCCACTATTTAAATTTTAAATGTTTTATCCATTTTAACGATGATACAAGGCTCATAATCTAATAATTGCAAATTTTAATTATTCATCAAAAATATACTGTTGGAAATGTATTCTTTGAATGTGAAGACATAAAATACAGGGAGAGACAGGGTTAAGAGAATATACATACTGCAGAAATATGGAAAACATTACAAATAAACAAACGAACAAAACACTCGATTCTTTTGTTTACACAATCATGCATAGATGGGAGTAAATAAAAGTACAGGTGACAAAAGTCTTGTATCGAACCGTGAATTTAGTTTACAACTTTACACTGTTGTCTCATGTGTGTGTGTATGTTGTTTATGTGCATGTCCCCTACATCTCTGATCTCCTGTCCTGCTCCCTTGTACGCTTGCAGGCCAGACAGGATGCTCTCAGAGTCCTGCAGGACAGAGTTCACCTGGTTCCATACCTCACGCTCACCTTCACCAGGCTGGGCATCTAATAAACACATGTACATGTGCAACATGTGCGCACACACACACACACACACACACACACACACACACACACACACACACACACACAGACAAAAGTTAGCCAAGCTAACAGTTGTTTCTGGATGGTAAAACAAGACTCAGCTCTGAAAAGCTCTTAATTCTTGCCTTTTCACATCAAGAACTAGTTTTCTGTGTAACCCCCCCCCAAAATTAACAATTGGAACTAAAGCCAATACTGCAATTTGTTCACACTGGTGTGAAAAGACTTTGAATTACGAATTGCATGGTGTTGATGGTTATTTTTATAAATGTAGGGACGAATCAGTAAACGAATAGCAAGTTGTTTTCCCAATCAAAAAAAAAATGTGTTTGTTTCTTTTAAAGGATAGAAGCGTTAAGTACATGAAACATAAAAACATAGAGCAAGTGTTACTTGTTACGTCTGCATGTTTGCCAGCGCCCCAGCAATATTTTACTTTTGTAAGCACCTATTCTTTTAGCTAGCACATATCTACGTAAAGAGGTCCTGGACAAACTATACCAGCTTCCTTTTTATTCCTAACAGAGAGGCCTTTATTTTGAAAGTCGAGAAATCATGTTGTACATCTAGTAACCTCATTGATTTGACTGGGACACCCTAATCCAGTGGTTCTCAACCTTTTTGGGGTCCTGGACCCCCTGCGTATTTTTGATCTACCCTGAGGACCCCTCCACCTGATCTTGGGGGAGGGGGGTTGCAATTTGATAGAAACAGTAGAAACTGCATTTTAAATTGCATTATAGCATTTATTCACTCTTTGGGGCAAAAATAAGAGCTTTCAGTTATAACTTAGATATAGTTAACAAAACAGAATTCTTATGCAGTAACTTTCAGATATATGTAACAAAACAGAATATGTATTCAGTAACTTTCAGATATATGTAACAACAGCATTTTTATGCAGTAACTTTTAACAATGCAAACGGGAGCGAGATCTCTTATTAAAATACAATAAATTACACTTGTGAAACAGATGTAATTAAAGAAAAAAGTCCTGTTACCCTTTATAGTTTAGGTAGATAAAGGTCTCAGTCACATTTGAGTAAAATAATCCTATTTCTATAAATGTCACAGGATCTTTTTTTTAAAGATATTTTATTTTCACGGACCCCTTGCAATTACACCCCGGACCACTAGGGGTCCACGGACCCCCGGTTGAGAAACACTGCCCTAATCAACACAGCAGTGATCCAACAAAGCAGCGAAGGCTTCCGACCTGCTTCGCCTTTACATGTGCAGTTTTAGTATATCCATCCATCCATTATCCAAACCGCTTATCCTGCTCTCCTGGTGGCGGTGATGCTGGAGCCTATCCCAGCAGTCACTGGGTGGCAGGCGGGGAGACACCCTGGACAGGCCACCAGGCCATCACAGGGCAGACATACAAACATACACATTCATACCTAGAGACAATTTAGTATGGCCAATTCACCTGACCTAAATGTCTTTGGACTGTGGGAGGAAACCGGAGCCCAAGTGTTAGCTTTTACAAGCAAAGTCTATCCAAAGGACAGAACTGTTGAGTGCTCATGACTTATGAGCATATTTGGTTATAGTATAGTCATGGTAAAAACAGAATATACTGTGGTGGGGTGTAGACCCGTTCACATTAAGAGTTCAATGGGGAACTCGTGACAGGGTATACTGGTTAATAATACCCTTTGAATAAAAGCGACTTGTTCTTGTTCTGACCAACATTAGGGAAGAGCACTGCTGTGCACAGGGCATCCACAAACCTCTGTGTGACCGAGATCCATTTTCTTTTCCCCTGGAGGCAATGTGAAATTTTTTAATTTCTGAAATTGTCTCATGAATAAAAGTAGGACTGAATGTTGCTAGCGACTACAGATATTTTTTTAAGGAGTGAATGTTTGGAGGTTGGCTGTTCATGAACTTATAAGGAGACATGTCTGTTAAAGTTTCAATATTCAACCAAAGAAAAATATCGCCGTGGTTCATTGAAGAGGGAAGTCTTAGCCAAAGCGTGCTACATTCCTGGATAGCCACAGGGCCCAACTTATTCAACAGAGATAGTTTTTTTTTTGGGGGGGGGGTTGCTAAAATGTACTGAAGATCTAGGTCTAGATTTATTTAAAATACTTTAAGTATAATGTACATGCATACTCTATTCAAATGTGTTCAGCAGGAAGCATTGAGGTTATCAACCAGAAAACTATTATGGCCAATTAACAGTGCAAATTTTGAGTGAAATTTATTTTTAGGAAAATTCTTCTGGCTGAAACAGCTGAAACTTGCCAGTCATCTGTTTGCCCTGCAAGCACCAGATAACCAGAAGTCAGTTGTTCTTTTCGGCACCACCGGCATAGCTGCAGAAAGAACACATGCTATGCTCCAAAACAAGTTCATCAGCTTTTAAATCGTCTATTTTCTGTAATGCCATACACTTCAGCTATTAGCTTGGCTTTGCAAGGCCCAAAAATGTAAGGGATAATATCAGCTGCTGAACGATATTAAACATTTTTTTGCAGGACATCAGATCTCCTAAAATGGCCTATTTCTCTGGCTAACATGCACCGCAGAGGATTAACTCTTATAAAAATGACCTCTTATAAATACAGAACATTGCTTTGTATTAAAACTCTGCCCCGAGTCTTATTTTGCATTTCAAAACATTTTCACTCTCTTCTATTTCCATGCCCTTTCCCTTCCTCCGCTGAACAAAGAGAGCCTGAGAGCGGCTTCATAGTGACAAGTTGAAATATCGCTGTGGACGTGGTTAGCTTTTTTCCCCTTTGTTTTATAAAGACCAAAGCAGATTTATTTACTGTGCTAAAAGTACAGATGATTTGTCTAGATTACGTGAACACTGTGAGGCAGTACAGTAAAGCTGCTAGAGAAACTGGTTCGCATGTAAAATCGTTGTGAAAATGATTATAAGCTATATCGTAACTGTCATGCAATGGAAGACATTTTTTGTACATCGCAAATATAAATCAGTCAATAACTATGTTAGCTGTATTTCTTTTGCAATTAACCGCCACATATGAGTTATGACTATTTGCAACAATTCCAGTAGGACAATGCTGGGGGATGCAAGGATCACACAGCGAGAGAACAATTTCAACAACTACATAAAAAGAGCCGGTGTTTTGTTAGTGAACACAAAAGACATGTAAATGTAAGGAAAAAGACTGGGACTGTTAGTGCACAGACTGGAGCATGCAGGAGAGTTAGCTAGCAGACAGCAAAGGTCAATGAGTCGCTCCACTGCTACCCAAGTCGACGTAGGTTTGGGCAATTGAAATTCTAATTCAAGAATTGCATTAAAAATCCGTCACATATTACAAAATGGCCCTCGGAGCCTGCATGAGAAATTCAGAGAAGGAACGTTTGGCAGAATAGACTGACCCTTGACCTTTGATAGAGTTGCTAGAGAGAGATTAGAAAATAGAAAAAGAGAGGAAGGAAAACACGGGGCGAGAGGGAGACGGAGGGAAAGCCAGGCAGAGTGCAGGCAAAAGCTGTGCTCACTTTCAAAGTCAAGGAAAAAGTTTGGCCCTTGTTCAAGCTCTGTGCAAGTGAGCACTTTTAAAAGGTTCCCCATTTGGTTTCTGCAAGAGAAAAAAGGCGAGAGAAAAAGACAGATTGAAAGAAAGGTGTTTTGTGGTGTTAAAAAAAAAAGTCATCCATAAGTCATTGGAACGAACGCAGATGAAATGGCAGATCTGAGAACTGAAAGAGTAGGATGAGGAGGGAGCACGAGGCCCGATTAAAAGGGAAAGGAGACACGAGGAAGAAAAAAAAGATGGAGGAAACTAGAGGAAATCGTGCGGACTTCTTTGCGGCTTCGTCAATGGGAGAAGCCAGCCGGCGAAACAAACCACCTGCTGACAGGGAAGAAGACCAGAGAAAGAAGGAAAGATCCAAATTGGGTTAAACATTTCTCTCCCTGCCTCCCCCACTCTCCTCCCATCTCCCTCTCGCCTGCACTCGGGCCGCCAGACTTACTTTCAAAGTCCAGGAAAAAGTGGGGATAGTTCTCAATTTCCTTTGTTAGGACTTTTAGCAGGTTACCCATTCCAGCAAACCTGATGGTCAAAATACAATGGTGAGGAACACACAGCATGTACAAATATCATCAGTCAAAGCACCGTCAATACTGGTCAACCTCAGCAGAACCAGTCACGATGGCTGAAAACAAAACACAGACAAAAACAAGACCGATCTGCCCTGCGGCACACCCAACAGAGGCTGTTTCATTTTGCTCCTTTAGAAAAAGAATTGGCAGGAAACTTTTTTTTTTTTTTTAGTAAGAGGTCAACATTAAATTTTAGGTTTCGTCAATGTTAGTGCGATGTGTGTGTGTGTGTGTGTGTGTGTGTGTGAGAGGAAATTAAATCTTTGAGGATTAAAACTTTAAATAGGTCCTTTTTGGTTTTTCATTGGTGTGTGTGTGAGAGAGAGAGAGAGAGAGAGAGAGAGAGCGCAAGAGAGAGAGGCATTAAATGCTTATGTAGACGAAAACTTTAACTATCTAACCACATTGCAAGTCCATTTAAAAGTCCTATTTAAATCTTGTATTTAGTCTTAAAATCTTTTACACCAAAGAATGACAATTTAATTTCCAGTGCAAAAAAGTGACGACACCGTGAAATTAGTAAAGTGATCTGCCCCATTTCACAATACATCACTTGTTTTAAACCTTATAAAAAGTACATTTGTACTGAAACATGACAATACAGTGTGTGTGTGTTTGTGTGTGCTGCGCATGTGTTTGTCTCTATCCATCCCAATCAGTAAAAGAAGCTGACTGAAAAGACCCCCCCCCCCCCATCCTCCACTAAAACCTCTGCTTCAAAACAGCTTCTCAGCCCTTCCAGATTTGAGCCGTTAAAAGTTGGAACTAGGGACTATTAACCCTAAACACCAGTTAGGTGTCTCTATAAAGTTTTCATTGGAAGCAACAGGCAAGTCGGTAAGTAGTAATTTCCAGCGGGCAGCCGACTGTCTTAAACACCGAGGGTGGTCACCTGAACTCTGCAAGAGCAGCAGGACCTCCAACATTAAACACCAACACACCATCATTACTGTGAAGGAGCAGCTCACTGTACCTTCATGGAGTTGATACTGGGTCGAGCCTTAGTGAGGTGGTTTCAAAAAGGAAAATCATTCCAAATGGAATAAGAAAAAAGAATCATCATTGGCGGTCACTCAGGGTGGAGTATGACGGTCCTCCTTCTAGGTCCTTGCATGACAGCTTTTTACGTGGAGTGGCTGATGCGCCTGTAGCCACCACACGGTCCTTGGCAGGGGGTGGCCAGAGTCCAATGGCATGGAGAACCAAGACGATTGGGGACCACCCTCTGTTGCAGCCTCCATCCACCTTCACTGCTGTTGTGACCTGGAGACATCTTTCACCAGTTCCACCGTTGAGGTCTTTGTTGGATAGCACTTTGTCTGGAACCTCTCCCTTGACCTATCCGCCTTGGGTGACCCTACCAGGAGCCAAGCTCCGGACGGCATAGCTCTTGGGATCATTGGTACACGCAAGCTTCTCCACCACAACAAGGTGGCGATCCAGAAGTGAAAACAAAAAAGGGATATATAGATATATACCCTCACATACAGCCAATATATAGTATTAAAAAAAAACAGATAGCTCCTTGTGTAGGAGAGTCCCATTTTATAAGCCTTACATATAGCCGTCTTGGTTAAATAATGTTAATTAATCAAAAATAAATTACCTATAATTACACAATTTATTACTTTGACTTCAGAGATGTAAGCATTTTGTAGGAGTGTTGCCTCCCTTTTTCGATGATAGCATTGTTTTGTTCTTATTCAGAAACTAAATTCATTTCTAAAATTCAACAGCGGTGCACATTCTGTCAAGTATCAGACTACTCTGACAAAGTGTTACTCCCTGCCCCGTGACTCCAGTTATTTGAGTCATATTCATTAACGATTTATTGTAGTGTATTTTTAAGAATGTGCGATGTTTTACAAAGGTGCAAGCTTTGCAACGTGGCAGCGAAACCGGGTGCTCGGTAGATATGTACAGCTGTGCACGAGTGTGGTATCTCTCTCAGTGTCTCTTGGACACAACGGCTCGCTTCCTTTAACTTTGGTCATAGTCTGAAATCAGACAAAAGAGACTGTGTTGCTGTGTGCACATGATGATCACACAGCATGTCTCTGTGCAGCCCCCCAGCAAACCGTCTACTTCTGAATCCAGACTTTAGTCCCTTATCTTACACCCATCACACATCCTCATGTGAGAAGGAATGCACATTAAACAGATAAAGGATAAAAGGTCATGTTGAAGGAATTAACCTGCTGTGACGGATTATTGCCCTGATGCATCCGTTCACTGTCACCACTGCTGGGTCGGTGTAAGGATGACACCAGGAGGGGGCAGTGCACTCACATTACAGTCTACTGCAATTTTAACAGCTGTTAAGCGCTTCATGTTGGTGCATGTGCTGGAGGAGTGTACCACGGCATTATTTCTAGGAGAACCTTAACCCACGGCTACGACAAACACAAGCGCAGCGCTTCACAACACTTCTCATTTTGCTTAATTTTGTTGGCATTGGGGACCGGCCAGGCAGCGGTTTCGCTTCGCTTAGGAACCACAGCAAAACTAACAGCTAATTCTGGACCTGGTAACTATCACAGGGCTGAATCAGCAACATTGCAGGGCAGTGTTTGCCTAAAATGTTAAAAATAATAATAAAAAAAAGCACATCGATGGTGGTGCTCTAAGGCATAATTTTACAACAAGTGACAACAAAAGTCTTGCTAATACCAGCAGCAATTAAAGTAGGCAGGGTGGTGGTTAGGCTAGGCAGGGTGACCCCTTCAATGGTAAGGGAGGCGCACCCCCCCCCCCCCCAAGAGACCGCCACAAGCTCCTGGCACCAACTTTGAGAAATGCTGGCCTGGACTATCCACTGTGAAGTAATAGGCCTATATAGTTCAGCAGCACGGCATCCTGAGTTTCCATTTATCAAGCATAAAGTGCCCCAGAAACCAGTATACAGAAAAACATTTTCAACCCTTTACAGGAGAATCAGTACTTTATCTTCAACCAGCTAGACCAGGTCTTTTTCACCGACTGAAGTAACAGAATGTGGATGATATTATTCAAAGACGACCACGTTCACTACAATGGATCAAAACCTACCTTAGGTACTGCCATACACTTATCCACTTATCCACAGATCTAGTCTAAAGGCAAGGTTGGGTAGCTTTCAAACTAACCAAACCACAACAGAACTCAAACATCCATGAAAACAAGATAAGAGCTGATGAGGAAATATCCACCCCCGACTGACATAATCCTCAGCACAATGGATCAATTTCATCCAATAAATTAAGGAACATGATGGCGTGGTAACACCCAGTGCTTTCTTCAAATTTACATCTAAAATAACACGAATGCATGTCCAACTTTAATGCTCATCAGAGAAACGCCATTCCCTTTTCATGCCTTCTCAAAATAGACACTGCCTTAAAGTTTTGCCACAGCTCGCAGTCGATCGATCTGCTTAAGTCCTGAAGTAAGTCGTGTCTACAAGTAGCTGGTGAGTGAATGACGACAACAGTGGCTGTAGTGTGGTGCAGGTAGCAGAGGTCAGGTTGTTGCTGCAGATCATAGAGATAAAAACAAGCACAGGCCCAAGTCCTGTGGCATTAGTCTGGGTTGGGGTGCTGTGCGTCGCATGAACAACAATCTGATCAATCTCTTCAATTCAAAGAAGTTAACCAGTGCCAATTTGCATGCATTGTACTTTGCCAACGTTTTGTCATGGCACATTCCACTCTTTGTTTTTATGCCCAAGATATACCCAGCAGTTCCAGCAGACTGCCATACTATTTCCTGTCTCTCATGAAGCCAAGACGGAAATGAAAAAACAACAAGGCAGTTTGCCAGTCCAAACAAACTGGAAGTACCGCACATGCTCAGAGGCAGAAGGGCAGGAAGTAAAAAAGGAGGAGGGGACAGTGACATCAAGTGTTTGGGGGGTCCAACTCACCGGCATACTGTAAGAACTGCTAACAATGAAATCTTTTTTGTCATATTGAGTGAGATGATAGAGTCTCTATGGCTGTTTATGTGTAACAGTCCAAGTTCCACGCCCCTGTGGCATGCACTGAAATTCTGCTCCTGCTCATTCACTATTGGTAATGTGGCTGCTTTGTTTGGTTGGTTATTACAGCAACAATACTGGGCCGTTCAAGCTGGGCCTGCAGATTATTGTCTTGCAGATTGTGGTGGAGCAAGTTATCATTTGAACATACAGTAAGTCATTGTTTCATGTGAATGCCGTTTGTGTGACTTTATGTTCAACCAAGGTCTTGCTCAAAATGACACAGGAGAATTTACTCCTGTATGCTTGGTTTCCCCATCTACACTTTATCTAGACGACCTAGTTCTGAAAATCTGGACAGTTCATCATTCCTCTTTCCTGGAAGGGCTGAATTCCAGGGGAAATATGCCCTTCCTCTTCACAGGGATACATTTGTGAAAAAATTACCAAGCTATTGGCATTGGCGGTGCCTACATCAGTGAGCGTCATCATCATGCAAGCATAAAGTACACCCAACCCAGCTGTTAACAAGTGATTCTCTTCTTTATTTTCCACATCATTCCTTCCTTACGATTTTCCAAATGAGTACCCTACATAACTACTGTAGGTTAGGTTTTTAAAAAAAAAAACAACCACTTGATATTGAACTAGTAACAGCCACATCCATAACTACAACTTAACCATGCAAAGGTCTTTTCTGAAGTTTGATTAAGAACAGCACAATTGACAGAGCCAAAAAAACTTCGAGGGATACAAGTGTTGAAGTTTTACAACTGACCTACCACGGCTGAATAGCCACATGAACCCAAATGCCGCGAAAGCAATTCTCACTCTCTGTACACCTGCATGGCTGGGGAGCATTTTATTACCCAGTCAGTCAACTTGTCAGTGTAAATGAATGACCCGCCCTCTCTTTCCACCTTTACTCTGACAAAGGTTGTTCTTGGAGACAGATGCCGAGGTCAGCTCATTCAATAGCCCCACTGTCCTCATTTAACCTGTGTTTTAAACAGCCCTGCTCTCTTGAAATTTTATGTGTGAAACCTATCGATAATCACTGACCTTTTTATGCTTTGTAATTAAAACCAGCTTCGTGCAATGAAACCCCGAAAAGATCAGAATGTTTAAAATGGTTTCTCCTGCTTTTTGGGAGCATGAAACAAACTCTGTTGGGTGGGAAAGTCTACTCTGAGCAAACAGACAGATCTAATGAATGCTTGACTTGGTGCAAGTGCATAGGTCTTGAGATCAAATTCCCTATTCCGGGACATAATTCGCATAGTTTAGTCTTGTGTGGAAAGTGGGAACGTCTGTCACTGAGCGGTGGGGTACCTTACACCAGCATTACCATTTGGATCCAATGTCTTAGCGTGTTGTATCTCAGGGAATTCGCCTGCCACAATATAGGTTTCAGTCAAAACATGCTTGAGACACATTTGTCTTGTTAAGGTCTTAATTCTCTTGTTTCGCCTTGGGGGTGGGGGCGGGGGGTGGGATTGGAGAAATGCTCACAAATACCGAGTTTGACTTCACAATAATTTTCTATTCACTAGACAATGAGAGAACGTGTAAGGGTAAGTATCTTAATTGTGGCTCTCACTGTATCACTCCAAATACAGTTGAGAGGAATAAACAAGTGTTTACCAAATCACAATTGATGGCAAAAAATCTTTAGAGATGGGGTACTTTTTTTTTGTTGCCCTCCCCCCATTTTCTCCCCAATTGTACTTGGCCAATTACCCTATTTTCCAAGCTATCCCGGTTGCTGCTCCAACCCCTCTGCCGGTCCAGGGAGGGCTGCAGACTACCACATGCCTTCTCTGATACATATGGAGTCGCCAGCTGCTTCTTTTCACCTGACAGTGAGGAGTTTCACCAGGGGGACGTAGTGTGTGAGAGGATCACGTTATTCCCCGCCCCCAGTGCCCCCTTCCCCCCGAACAGGTGCCCCGACCAACCAGAGGAGGAGCTGGTGCAGCGACCGGGACACATACCCACATCCGGCTTCCCATGCCACAGACATGGCCAATTGTGTCTGTAGGGACGCCCGACCAAGCCAGAGGTAACGCGGGGATTTGAACCAGCGATACCCATGTTGGTAGGCAACAGAATAGACTGCTACACTACCTGAACGCCCTGAAATGGGGTACTTAACACCTGAAAGGTTTATCAAATGGTCTGTGGGGTAATGCTGATCTATATCGGGGTTCTTGACATGGAAAAGTTTGGGGTACCCATATTGGGGGCCTGGGGAACACCATGCAGCATATCAATGTTGAATCAAGTGGGGTTTTTTTCACCCGTTTTACAGCCCTGAGGGCACAAACAGCTCAGCACCCACAGAAAGGAGAAAGTCTTAGGCTTAAAAGGAACAGGTGTAAGCTTATCCCTGTGTGTAATCATTTACATGGCACCATTGTGGCTGAACCGCTCTACATCAGTGACAAAAATGAGCTCTAATGACCACGTTTGTAACTTGTATCTCTGTGCGTCTTCATGTGTAAATCATTTACCTTCTCTATGGAGGACCCTGGTTTGGCGTCTAGATCATCCGCTTTCTCTTTGATTCTGAACACAAATATAGGGGGGAGAGAGAGAGACGAAGACAGATAGAAGAGGAAGAGAAAAGAAGAAAGAAATATGAGAAGAGACAGGAATGAGATGGAGACTTTGTTAGCATAAGCCTTAAGTGACATATGAACAAACACAACAAAACCAAACCACAAAAACAAGCCTGGTATGGCCTGCATCACTGACGCACTGCTGTAACCCACCATAAACCACGTTTTTAGTGTGTGTGTGTGTGTGTGTGTGTGTGTGCGTGCATCTACCCACACGATGCATTTCATGTGTGTGAGGCAAACAGGTACAGTATCAACTTTCCACATGAACTAACCTCTACACACACACACAATAATGTTTACGACAATAATACCTGCCCACAGGTACAAACACAGACAAAACCCCTATCCACAAAAAAGGACACATCTAAATTATTCAACTCGAATCCTACACCCTGGTTCGTTCTTTAAGAAAAAGAGCTAATTAAAGTCTTGTCTGTTCATACTCTGGAGTATCACGTGTCCTGCGACATACTGCTAACGGTCATGCCACAGTGGGTGGGGGGTGGGGGGGTCCAATTCAACAACTAATGTAGTCAAGTGCCAATGCAAATCAACTTGTCTGAAAATGTTTTGTGACATCAACTCCTTGAGAAGTGGAGTAATCTGACCTATTCTACATTACCCCAGGATGTTTCTAGAAAACTTGAGTATAGCAAGCCATGTTCACAAAATATAAAAAAAGATATTTATATTATAAATGTACATTAAACATTAATATAAAAATTAAGAGATCAATTTAAAACAATGGAAATTCACCCACAGCATGATACGTCCAATTTCTGGAATCCAGTGGCTTTCACTGTGCAATTTTTCCCTTCCTTTTACAGCCTTGTGTGGGAATTCATAGGCCATTAGCTTACCGGTAGGCTAGATAATGCCGGTTAGATAATTCTGGCACGAAAATGAGACAGATTGAGCTCAAATGCCAACTCTTAGCTCTATGTAAGGAGTCAAATGCAGAGCAGATTGGCTGCATGTGTATGTTTGCCCGGGCATTCTGTGTGCCAATATGCAATTTACGGATAAGCAAAGTGAACGGTAAAATAATGTTTATTTCACAAATCACTGAGATCATTGATGAAAGCCATTCTTAACAGTGTCTCAAAATACTGAATTCAAATATCTCAATCCCCTCTTTAGACAGACACACACACACACACACACACACACACACACACACACGCCCAAACGCAAAATCCCCTCCAGGCTACTGCCTAGCGGAAATAATAAAATGCAAGCACTGTTGAAATTAATTCATACTTAAGAGCAGCAGAGATGACAATGTCTGCAAAGAACTAATTAGTCAAGGTGAGAGAAGTAGATAATATGCATTTTTCTGAGACAATGAGCCACATCTTAAGTTGCAAGAAGAAAGAAAACCACTTCATTTTGTCACTGCACAGTTGTTTGGTTACAATGAAATATGTCTTCTGCATTTAACCCATCCTACTGTATGGGAGCAGCGGGCAGCTACAGTGCCCGGGGACCGACTCCAGTTCTCCGATCCCCGTGTTGGTGGGCAACGGGACAGACCGCTACGCTACCCGGATGCCCTCATGCATGTCTTTATGATGGTGGGAGGAAACCGGAGCACCCGGAGGAAACCCACGCAGACACGGCGAGAACATGCAAACTCCACACAGAAAGGACCTGGGGCGGCCTGGGGTTCGAACCCAGGACCTCCTTGCTGTGTGGCAACAGTGCTAACCACTGGGCCACCGTGTCGTGTTGTTATAATCATTATAGGTTTAGCAAGCCAATTAAGTCAGTCAATTTAGTTGTCATGCCTATAAAGCTTAAGTGGATCGAGATAATCGTTGCACATAGTTTACCGTCATGCACTAAAACAGTTCTATTGTCAGCACACGAATGCGGAGCAGCACACACACACATGCATCTACCAACTCATGCTACGGTGGATATTTCACATACCGTCTTGCGGAAAACACACATCACATTTACTGCACAGAGTATACACACCCACATGCACACAGACAGGGCACCGTACACCCACATCTATAAGAGAATCCTTCACGTTACTTTTTTTGTTTGTTTGCCTGTTACATGTCACATAGAAACACACAGAGTCCTCACTTGTGAATTTTCCTTGTGGACACACCCTTATTATGAGAGAGTGGCAAGACAGACTCAACACACACATGCACGCGCACACATGCACACACACACCCAGTGAGAATAAAGCATCTAATCAATATCTGACATCACATTTATTTGTATCTCACTTTTCCATCCTAAGGCCTGTCGCATACAATCTTCATCATCCAGTCAACCCTCACAACCACGAAACCTGTTATGTCCTCTAAAAACCTGATGTGGTCTACCCAGAATTTTGCATAGCTTTTTTTTTTTTTTTTACAATTTCGGTGATTTAATATTTTAATCTTTATATCGATATATTTAGATGGTTTTATATTCTAAGGTTGTTGGGCACGCTTAGTATTTTTTTAAAACTGCATATGATCACATCCTTGTGCGTTTATGCACCCACATCTCCACAATGGGTGACAATGGGTTTCAGGTAATGGTTTTTTTCTTCAGATATGGATTTACAGTGTTTCAGTGAGGCATATAAATCCTGTTAACAACAGATTTTGGGAGGCAAAACTGACCTCTCTACAGTTTTCGGCATTGGATAAATGACCACAGGATGTAGGCTAACAGGTGTGTGTTATGTATGTTGTTGCTGTTGGGGGGGGGTGTCACTGGAAAATTCCACTCTGGTTTGGTAATTCCTGAAAAACATGTTTATATCTGGCATTTGCAGTCGCATGTCTCTCTTCCTGGCTCCACCACCTGCTGGGATGACTGACTGATTTGCTCACTGGTTGGCTGATTGTTTGGCTAACTGACTGAATGTTTGACAGGCAGGCTGGCTGGCTACTTCACCAGTTGGCCAGCTGGGAGTTGGGTTCACGAACCAGTTTATTGACTGGGTGGCTAACTTCTGGATGACTGAATGACCATCTGGCTAGATAATGGCTATCTGTATGGCAGCTAATCTGTAAAGCTGCTTGCGGGCTTTTTAATTTAACTGAGTGACTGGCTAACTGGTTGATTTAACTGATAGGTCATTTCTCTAACTGTCCTGTTTGACAAGCAGAGTGGCTGCATTAAGATTTTCCCCCCCTCTTTTTTCTCCCAAATTGTACCCGGCCAATTACCCCACTCTTCCGAGCCATCCTGGTCGCTGCTCCAGATCTGGGGAGGGCTGCAGACTATCACATGCCTCCTCTGATACATGTGGAGTCACCAGCCGCTTCTTTTCCCCTGACAGTGAGGGGTTTCGCCAGGGGGACGTAGTATATGGGAGGATCATGCTATTCCCCCCAGTTCCCCCTTCCACCCGGAACAGGCGCCCCGACCGACCAGAGGAGGCGCTAGTGCAGCAACCAGGACACATACCCATATCCGGCTTCCCAACTGCAGACACGGCCAATTGCATCTGTAGAGACGCCCGACCAAGCCAGAGGTAACAAGGACTCAAACTGCTGATCTCCATGATGGTAGGCAACGGAGTAGACCACTATGCCACCCGGACACCGGCTGTTACTTTTTAAAGAAATAATTCCCTAAATCTCGATGCAGAGTTTCAGTGAAAAGTTAGATGAGACAGGTACGTGCTGTGTTTACTCTGAAGCGCAATGATTGGTTGATTACGCAAAAAAAAAAAAAAAAAGCCGTCGTGTGCTCACGTGAAGAGGGCACGTTGAATCCTAACGAATCAATCAGGGATGCTCGTGTTGCAGAAAGCACAGAGAGCCATGGCTAGTGGAGGAGCGGAAGAACGTGAAAATCCTCCCACATCATTTAAGCCGTATATATGGCAGCACTTTGGCTTCCCTGTAAACTGTATTGATGGAAGAAGGGCGGTGGACAAAACCGTTACGGTGTCTGATTGGTGTTCCCCACATGGTGTTTTGAAAAGTGTCTGTGTGGGATTTGCAGCCCAGAAGGAACGGAAAAGGTGTGTCTGCCTCACACTTCCATGTGTATGTGCACATGCTTGTGTGCGCTGTCAATTGTTAATTGAGGGGCCCAGCAAAAAGGGTCCGTGTTTGTGTATGTGTGTATGTATGTGTGTGTGTTTATGTATGCTAACCTAGCGTGACTTTGAGGTAGAGAAGTCTACTCATGTGTCAGATCACGGGGGCCAAACACACCAACATGTCCATATAAGGAAAGCTGCTCTAGCCTGTTTTATCCCTGTGGACCGCCCATCCATCCCTCCCTCCCTCCCTCCCTCCATCCGTCCGTCTATCTGCAGCATCCCTGCTCCTCTCCCTGCTTCGGTTGCCATGCAGGTTGGGTAAGGGAGGGGTGTGGGTACAGGAGGAGGGGTGAGAAATATTGGCTGTGACAGATGGGAGCTGAGGAACAAGTTGAGCATGTGTGTGTGTATCTAAGTGGAAATAAAATTTCAGGATTTACTGGTAAAGGCTCTTAGCCTTCTAGTGAGTATTTATCAATTGTGCGATCTTGTGTTGCCTCGCCTTGTTAATTCCCTTAAAAGAGTGCATGCAGTCGACAGCTTTTTCATTGTATTTCTACAACTTGAGTCAATAAACACAACGAGTTGTTAAAAACACGCGGTTACTCTGCAATGCTTTTACATCTACAACTCCAGCTCGAAAATCAGATGCCTTCTGTCATGTCCTGATGTCAAGACCTGCAGACAAACGACACTCCCTCCCTCACCCAAACAAGGTGTGAATAGCCGAGACAAGAGGGCAATTTTTCACCTCTGGCGAGGCCATTACCGGCAGGGACTGCCGCTACACATTCTCAGCGAGCGGGGTACAAATAGCACCATTTAAAAAATGTCGTGCATTGCAAAAGTAAGTTTTTCCACCGCGGCGACAGAAACCACCTTTACAGTGGGTAAGTTTAGGTAGTGGTAAGTGAGGCTGCAGCTGGGGTGAGCCGGAGGAAAAGGAGACGTGGGGCGGGATGCAATGTCTGCATGCTATGTGTACCATGTCTCAAAGTTGAGTTTGACCTGAGATGCAGGCATGCGGGGGGGGGGGGGGGGTTGCAAGACTGTTGGTACCATCAGCCAGTCATGGCTTTTCAACACCAACACGCCCACAGCAACAGATGCAGCATTTTACTAAGAAGTTGAACCTGGCTGGAAAAAAAAAAACGTTAATTTTTATTGACACTTTATCAGAAAAACACACATATTGACTTCTTATACGTATGCTAGGGGTGCAAGAGAAATTAATCTGAAGATGACTGCAGGTCCTCTTTAATTCTCATGATCAGAGTAAGTCAAACAAAGAATTTGCAAAACGAACAAAATCTAGTCTTCAACATAGCTGCTGCACAACTGTATAAATGTTTACTTAATAAGCTAGAGAGTCAACGGGTCATAACTTTGGTGATTGGCACGCCGTTCAAAAACACTGCAGTTTGATAACCCAGCGAGCAGCACGCATGATCATGCTTCATTTCAAAACCCGCCAAACAAAACAGCAAATTACTGAAAAGAATACAAACTTAACAGCCAAACATTACATGTTGGTGACCTGACGTCATCGAGTTTTGTTATTCTCTTAATAAACAGCGAATAAAAACAACAATATTATCTATTTAACCTTTCATATACATTTGTTGGAAGATTAACTCTGAAGGCATATCCCCCTCCCCCTCTGTACCCAGCCAATTACCCCACTCTTCCGAGCTATCCCGGTCGCTGCTCCACCCCCTCTGCTGATCGGGGGGGGGGGCTGCTGCAGACTACCACATGCCTCCTCCGATGGGTCACCAGCTGCTTCTTTTCCCCGGACAGTGAGGAGTTTCACCAAGGGGACGTAGCGCATGGGAGGATCACGCCATTCTAAACCGACCAGAGGAGGCGCTAGTGCAGCAACCAGGGCACACACCAACATCCGGCTTCCCCCCCCCGCAGACACGGCCAATTGTGTCTGTCGGGACACCCAACCAAGCTGGAGATAACACAGGGATTCAAACATGCTCCCCGGACGCCCTGTCAATGGGTTTTTAAAGACATCTTGCAAAAAGGGGCCCTGGCCAGAAGCTAATGCTATTTGAGGGGCCGTGGCATGGAAAAGTTTGGGAAACCCTGGTTTAGAAAAAGGGACGGTGTTTGAGGGAGTGGGGCTGTCATTCTTGATTGATTTCCTGATGAGGAGGCTGGCCAAGTTCTCTTTTTAGAGTGAAAATGACAGCTTGACACACAAGATAAACACAAACCCAAACACCAGAATTGCAGAGAGCAGACAGACCAGAACATAAAAGAGATAATGTAACTACATCAGAAATTAAAAAAGGAGTTGTGCATGCAACCCCCCCCAAAAAAAAGCTGAAAAGAGTGCCTCACTATTCAAGATAATTGAGTGCAGCTTACAGCGCCTAAAAACAGTTTTACTGTATTAATGTTACCACAGTAACAATTCAAAACATTACTCTTATCTTAGCAAAGCATAAAACTCTTGTGAAATTTGAGTGTGTATCCCTTTTTTGTATGCATGTTGGATCCTGGATAGCTTTAATGTTCCCAGGTTTTCTGCAATGATGTGGACACGTGAGAATATTGCGTGTATACACACGCACACATAACGTGACCTGACCTGATCTGACAGTGGCCAGAGAAGGCCACAAGACAGAAAGACTTCAGATCCCAGAGTTCACTTTGTTAAATGGACTGGAACGGCGACTACTCCAGAGCCCCTCTAGTCGGCTTTGGTTTTACCTTGCCTATTTACACAACTCCACTAATATCTAGCATGTTCAACTTTTGAATTATTGAGTCAGAATATGTACAGGAAGGTTTAGGATTGTTGCACATTTATATGCTGTATTCATATATTAATATTGGGCGGCACAGTGGTGCAGTGGTTAGCACTATTGCCTCGCAGCAAGAAGGTCCTCGGTTCGAATCCCAGGGTTGTCCAACCTTGGGGGGGGGGGGGGTCATCCCTGGTCGTCCTCTGTGTGGAGTTTGCATGTTCTCCCCGTGCCTGTGGTGGGTTTTCTCCGGGTGCCCCAGTTTCCCCCACCATCAAAAAAGACATGCATGTTAGGGTTAGTACTCCTGTCTGTGCCCTTGACTGAGGCATGCCAGGATGAAGTGGAGTTGATCCCCAGGTTCTGCATGGTGGCTGACCACTGCTCCTAGCTACACAGCTAGGATGAGTTAAATGCAGAGTGTAATTTCCCTACGGGGACCAATAAAGTATATCAAAATCAAAAATAAAGAAAAAGTATTCAAGTTTTCAAAAAATTTTAAAAATTGTTTAGGCCTGCTTTGTCTTTTTCCCACTGCCGCTGTGGGCTATGCATGGCAAATTGTGGTCACTCACTCACTCATGGATGACGTGAGAGGGACATCAGCTGTTGTCCCCCTTTCTCAATGGACACTGCCTTGCTGCACATACACGTCCAGTGCAGATGCGCCATGCGTCTGGACGGTTTCGTGCGAGGCAAGGTGAAGTTCATTTCTGCACATGACAGCGTCACATGATGTGCTGTTCACTCGATACACTTCCATAGAGTTGCGGGGTATATTGTAGAAAGGGGGACATCAGCTGTTGTCCCCCTTTCTCAATGGACACTGCCTTGCTGCACATACACGTCCAGTACAGATGCGCCATGGGTCTGGACGGTTTCGTGCGAGGCAAGGTGAAGTTCATTTCTGCACATGACAGCGTCACATGATGTGCTGTTCACTCGATACACTTCCATAGAGTTGCGGGGTATATTGTAGAAACTAAATCAGAGTGCAGAAGTGGCCAAACACTGTAGGCCTTATGTGGTTGACTGGGTCTGAATGACATTCCAACCCAAGACATGAGGTCATTGATGCGAAATGTCCTCCACTAAACACTGAACTGTATATGGTAAAATGTCAAGGGTCTGCTTTTAACCGGTTTCCTCATCAAACTTTTGAAATACAAATCAATGAAATCAACCCTCTTCGGATGAAAAAGACAGCATAACGATGAAACTACCGCAGACTGGAAATACGCCAAGTTGCAAAGTCAGAGAGGATACTTGCTAGGTTGACCAGTGGAACAGGTGGCTTTCTCTTAACAAAACTACTCACTTCTCCGCTCAGACGGCTACCGGCGGCAAGAAAACACAGACGGCGCTCCCACATCAGACAGAAAACAGATCCATCAAAAAGGCAGCCAGGCCATACAAAAGGCTTTCTTCAACGATGGAGCTACCTGTATTTGAGAAATTTAGTCATGTGTGAATATGTAGCAAGGCACTGCTGGCAAGGAGAAGGTTTTCTCAGTGAAAATTTCCAAGACAAATAGAGGCAAAAATAAAGTTCTTGGGAATCAAATGTCACCATAGATGACTGATAGTAATGGATTGTTTTAAAAAGATTACTGATCTGCAGCAGTGTGCGACCGGTTTGTGTCCTTTCTAGCCATCTACAACAACAAAAAATGCTATCTAGAAGGTCCCTCTTGCATCTTATTTGCCTTTCATCCATTTTTATAGTCAGATCAGCTGTTGCTGTAGTGCCATATCCTCCTTAGAGCCACTGGGCTGCCCCTGGATAACGTGACAGCAGTTGATGTTCATCGGCATGCAGGATCTAACCTAAAAATCAATTATTTACATGGATGAGCGCTATCTTCTCTATTGGAAAATGCATATTTCCAGCAGAGCTCCAGGACACGCAAGCGGATTTCAACGTGCGACTAGTATACAAGAAAGGAGCCTGTGTACGTATATAAGACGCTTGTCACGACCACCTTCGGCCCAGGATTCCCAGGGTGGATACGGGTACGTATGCAGGCACACAAGACACGCACACACACTTTTCTGCTCCTTCTCATCTTTTTGAATTGAAATTCTTACTTCATTCTCATCTTTCAGTGTAGCTTATTTCCTGCATTGTGTTTCATTTGATTTTATCTACCACGTTCAGTACATTGTGTTTCAACTGTTGTTTAAAATGTGCTATACAAATAAAGTTTGAACGTCTGATTGATTGACCCACACAATCCTACACAGTCACACAATGTGGGTATCAATTCATTAATGTGTGTGTGTGTGTGTGTGTGTGTGTGTGTGTGTGTGTGTGTGTGTGTTCAATGTGCTGATGGTAACTGATCCTCAGTTTAAAAGTAAAAGTTTTTCGCTTTCTGTGCTGTGCTCATCAAATGAATGAAAAAGGGGATGAAAGTCAGCGGGAGAGAGAGAGAGACAGAGAGAGAAAGAGAGGATGAGAGGCACATCTGGCACCAAATGAGTTCCCTTTGGTGGACGCTTTCAGAGGGTTCAACCAAGGGTTAGACCCCAATGGAGGTTCAATAGACTGGAAGGCCACAACTCTCCCATGAGTAAATGACTGTGTGTGACGGACAGAGAGCAAGAGCAAGAGCAAGAGCGAGACAGACAGACAGACAGACAGACAGACAGACAGACAGACAACCCTTGGAACATCTTTTTCTGCTCTGCATGGCAACAGTCAATGAATGGATGGATGAATGATGATTTTCTAACAGGCCAATGAACTTGGGGGGGGGGGTTGGGTTGTTGGTAGTGGATTGGGGGAAGGGGACATCCATCTGCAGTGTGATTCAATCATCACAATGTCTCCTGAAAGCAAGTCTAACCATCGAGGAAACCGCCACTTAAATGCATTATCCATAACACTCATCAACTTTTAAAGACTGATTAACTTCAATTGAATTCAAACATGAAGAGTATGTCAGCGCTGGCTCTTAATCTCATTTTGCCATTATGTCCTTGTCTCTGCAACTTTGCGTTTGCTTTCAGTAGACCCATACAAGCCTTGTCGCTTATTCCATGTATTCTTGTGGAGTCATGTCGTTCCCTTCTTTCACCCTGCACAGCGGTTGTTGAAAGTAGTGTTAAAATGAAAGACGTACAACTGCAAGCATGAAAGTGGCGAGTTGTCAATGTTTGATGCTCAAAGGTATGAATGGTCCTGTCAATATCAAGCCAATATGAAACTATACATTATTTCATGAAACTAGGTGACTGAACTCAAAGAGAATCGACATCAGACCTCACTTCAAATGAGGCCTCGTCGAGCTTTAAGGGGGAAAACCCTTTAACCCATCTGTTACCACTCTGGCTCAGAATTGACTCCTCTAATCTAGTGTAGGAACCAGGGCTTTAAATAGGTTGAGGTATAGAGCTGCAATGTTGGGTTGCGGAAGGAAAAATGTGATGCATTGTCACCATAGGGAATCGGATTATTAGCCATAATGTATCAACTGTACAAGGTAGACGTAACCATGACCTACGAGATTGTAAAATGATATATGCTTCTTCTGTAAAAGCCATAAGTTAGTCTGATTTCAACTTTGCTTTTTTTTTGTGCCCCCCCCCCCTTTTTTTTCTCCCCAATTTTACTTGGCCAATTACCCACTCTTCTGAGCTGTCCCGGTCGCTGCTCCACCCCCTCTGCCGATCCGGGGAGGGCTGCAGACTACCACATGCCGCTTCTGATACATGTGGAGTCACCAGCCGCTTTTCACCTGACAGTGAGGAGTTTCACCAGGGGGGCGTAGTGTGTGGAAGAATCACACTATTCCCCCCAGTTCCCACTCACCCCCGAACAGGCACCCCGACCGACCAGAGGAGGCGCTAGTGTAGCGACCGGGACACATACCCACATCGGCTTCCCACCCGCAGACACGGCCAATTGTGTCTGTAGGGATGCCTGACCAAGCTGCAGATAAAACGGGGACTCAAACCGGGATCCCCGTGTTGGTAGGCAACAGCTACGCTACCTGGATGCCCCACAACTTTGCTTTTCAAAAAAAATAAAAATGTATTCCTGCAGCGCTGATGACGTACTACACTAACCACGACCCTACCGCGAGTGCCACCAATCAGAGACGGTGCTGCTACCACAGAGATGTAATTTGGTTGAAACCAGGGCCACTTTCAGTGCCTATAAAATATAGCAAAACATTTATTTAAACGGAAAAGGTGGTGCGAAGTTTAACCCCTTGTTGTGTTACGCATGCGTTGCAACTATGGCAGCTGAGAAGGCCATTCTTTGCGTTCTTTTTTAAGGAATTGTCAGAGCCTGATGAAATCGGTTTAAATAGGCATTTAACACTGCAAAATACTTATGACAAACACGTCTTCTAATGTCATCAATCGCTGCATACAACAAGCTGCAGTGGACGAATTTGTAAAGGACTTAAGTTGGATCCATTGTGCACATTGTAACGCACCGGGATTTATATATGCGTTGCTGCTGATTGGGTAACACCCACCAACTGAGAGAAAACGTACCTATAAGTCCGTTTCACACCATTTCGAGGAAACATGTCGTTCTACACAGAAACTGTGGCGAAACGGTGTACACTGTTTTCAGGTTGAAAGTGCCCCAGTCGAAAGTGAGGGGAAAGGGATTCAGTGAAATTTACAACGCTTTATGGGATGAGTAATTCATTCATTCCTAAAAAAAGACATTAAATACACGGCCTTGTACGTTTGTAATTTTTTTCTGTTTTTCAATTATTATTTTTTTGCTTGGACTCAGAATAACAAATTTCACAGCAATGGTGTCTGTCTTGTCTGGCAACAATGAAAATCCTATGGAGGCTAAACAGAAACTGAAACGCAGGGGATCCATACCGAGTCTTGTAAACAGTCAAGTCTGCAACATCTATAACATGACAAATCGAAGGCTAAAAGATATGACTAGTAATCAGGGACAGTATCTAGCAAAGTGATCCAGGATATCATTTTAGGTAGAAAAGTGACAAACATTTTTCTGTTCCTTTTCATGTAAGAATCCATGTCAAATTAAACAGGAAATGCACCTAGTCTCACATCAAGCTGGCTGAACTTCTTTCACTTCCTCCCAAAACAAGTGATTGTTTGAGCGTCTTCACACCGTCTTTTTTCGATCTCAGACCAACATCACTGCAAACATGAAAAAGGGGGGCGGAGAGTCTGCCAAAAAGTAACATGGAGTAAAGAAAAACATTAATTTCCTGTTGTGTCTCACAGAAGACAGATGTCTCAGTCAGTTGTATAATGAAAGCGAATCGAAACATCAACAGTCAAGTTTACTGCATTGCTTTATTAGGTAGTCTCTGTGATGCACGCAACGCAGAAAACTGTCAGCAAATCAAAACATGTTGCCCTTTCAATTAGCTGGCCAATTCTGAAATCAAAGTAAAGGCTTTTTTTAATCTTACTCTAATGAAATTCCGGAACCCTCCTCATCTTTAGTCCAAGTGATTGATGCTTGAGTGGAGTTCTTTGTGAACTAGGCCGACTGCCTTCAAGGCCAACTAGGGCCTTACCGAATTGGAAAATTAAATCATTCTTACTGGCCAGCACTATAAATTCATCTAAACAGGTTATATTAGAAAAAAAAAAGAAGTCCTTTCAAACATGAAGCTGTACTTTTTTTTTTTACATTCTTATCCGGTTAGCCAATTGAAATCTTGCTTGCATGCAGTTATTTACAAACTGACCGTTTCTATTTAAGGGTATTTTCAGTCAGTTGAGTAAAGAACTGAACTTTAATTTATAGCCAAATCCTTAATCTTTCAGCGGTTCAAACTTGAAATCACATCACTTCACGGTGACTCTGCACCTGAATATGGTGGTCATGTAGACAATTTCTCTAAAATGGAGTCTT
Organism: Lampris incognitus; assembly: GCF_029633865.1. NCBI lineage: Eukaryota > Metazoa > Chordata > Actinopteri > Lampriformes > Lampridae > Lampris > Lampris incognitus. The sequence goes on along the minus strand of NC_079225.1, from coordinate 34,382,699 downwards.
CATTTATTTCCACTCCATCTTTTTGTATTGCTCGTCCTTACATTGTGGTAGGATTGTGTCAGGAGAACAATGTACACTTTTGATCATGACACTAGCTGGACTACACCTCCCCCACCCCCACACACACACACCATATGGTCTTGACAAATCAATAGCAATATGAACCCAATTCGGTTTCTGCAGGCACAGACCTGTCACTTAGCGTGTCCTGGTGGGATAATTAGAGTCCTTTTGAAACAAGTGAAACTCTATGCCTCAGTTTCCTGCCCACAAGGAACCCACCCTGTGTGACTGTAACGACTACAATCTCCCTAAGCAGTGGCAGAGCATTTTGCTCTGGAGTCATGTCTGGGTGAACGGGTGTCCCAGAATCCCAGCATGCTCTTGTTTGACACATGTCGGTCACATCACATTAAACACGCAACTAATGAAAATGCATAATTAAGTTTTGGATATGCACATGCCCCTTGAATCCCCTACATTTTAGCTGCAGTGTGGAGCTGAGGTAGCAATGGCAAAAAAAGCAATTGAATGTTGTTTGAACACTGGCAATATATGATTATTTAAACACACTGGGACAATATTGTCAAACTGCCATTGTTTCAAGCTCAATTTAAACAAGTAGCTGACAATATGGAGGTGGGTAGGATGGGGTCTGACCTAACTAAATACAGGAATTCGCTCGGTGTGTGTCAAGGGGAACTTCACAGGGTAAAGGTGGAATCAACTCGGTGATGTGATAGGGGGTTTTATCAACAACCCCAGGGTAGAAAACCCAGGGGAACAATAGCATTTTGGTTTGAAAGAGGCTTAAAACACTGCGCTGACCAGGGACCTCTGAGGACCCGACCCCACCCATTTCCCTTTGAGAAGAAGCTTGTGTAAACCAGGGTACCCAAAATTCAACACCAGGGGACCAAAAATAACTTCTGTTTGAGAATCTCTAAGGAAAATTTGTGGAGAGGGCAAACAAAATGTTCAAGTGTTGTGTTCTCACCGCCAGCAGGCCTATACCATTTGGTGGGTCTCTGAGAGTCCATGACATTTTACGACTTTGCTGGACCCTTTTATAAAGTACTACAACTGTATTCATTTTTAGATTGGGTGGCCCTTCAAACCACTAAACCTGGAAATCTTAGTGCCTCGCTTGCCTTTTCAAAGTACAAAGGTACACAATATACTCAGAGTACTCAAAGCCAAAGTAACACTTTACTTGTGTAAGGATCACAATAGAGCATTACTCATGTTGAAATGGTTAAGATCAGTTTTTTCCATGTTTTGGCCATATCTGCAGGTGGGAAGCCAGATGTGGGTATGTGTCCTGGTCGCTGCACTAGCGCCTCCTCTGGTTGGCCGGGGCGCCTGTTCGGGGGAGGAGAGGAAACTAGGGGAAATAGCGTGATCCTGCAAAACACCTCGTTGTCAGGTGAAAAGAAGCGGCTGGCGATTCCACATGTATCAGAGGAAGCATGTGGTAGTAGTCAACAGCTCTGCGCGGATCAGCAGAGGGGGTAGAGCAGTGACAGGGACAGCTTGGAAGAGTGGGGTAATTGGCCGGATACAATTGGGGAGAAAAATGGGGGGGGGGGGGTAAAAAAATTCATTCTCACCAGTGTGGATACAAAAATTCCTTTTCAAATTCCCCGGGTTTGCACTATTCTATTCGAATTATTTACAAACTAAACACCTGAACATAAAATGTCTGAGAAGAGTGTGAACATGACAAATTCCATCCACAGACCTTAGCAGCATGGTTCAGCTTTTGAAACAATTCACATTTCAACACAATGCCTTCTACAATGGAGCAAAGCATGACCTAGATGCCATGCTAATACAGAAATAACTAGGCTAATGAAAGGGCAATACATAAGCCCCTGAGTGCTCAGCTTTAGTCATTAGCCTGACCAGTGAGAGGTAGTTCTAACTGTGTGAAATACACAAACACAACAAGAATCTGGTCCTGTGTGACCCAATAGATATCACATGGCACCAACAAACCCAGGGTTATGAGTCCACGTTCCCACCGGGACCACACCCACGCTAAAGAATGTATTCACTCGTGGAACTCCGTGACACATTGGCTATAATCGTCACCCTAACAGCTAACCTTCTAGCCAAGTTTATAGTATTCCCCAAAGCCAAGCCTGCAACAATAGACCCTCATTAACACACGACACCCCTGCCACCACTACAACAACAAGAAAGAGGGGGGCGGGGGCGAGCGAGCGAGAGAGAGAGAGAGAAAGAAAGAGAGAGAGAGAGAGCGCGAGAATGTGGATTTTTCATATCCATTTTTTAAAGCCCTCTGTTGTTGTGACTACCCATAAAAACAAGCCTTCAAACTGGGTTAGGGGAGCCATGTCTCCCTCAGGCTCCCTTTGCTGCAGCAAATGTGACAACAGGGTGTGTGTGTGTGTGTGTGTGTGTGTGTGTGTGTGTGTGTGTGTGTGTGTCAGCTCTACTAGAGGGGAAGGGTTGGCTGAGTTTTGCCCTAATATGGGCACCGGCTGGGGGGAGGGGGTTGTGGGAGGAGAGCGGGGAGAGACTGGGTGGAGTGGGGGGAACCTGCCCACCACCACAATGGCAGTCTCGCTACCCTGGCTACGACACTGGCAGACTCTCCATCTTTCTCTCTTGCTCTGACACACAATTGCAGGACTGATTCCCTCTGGAAAATACATTTACACGCCATCTGACAAATTCTCGAGTACTAGGAGTGCACAGCTCATAGTCTCAAAAACAGGCATTTACACATCCATACAACTCTGTGATGCTCTCTGTCAAACACGAGAAAAAAGCAAAAAAACAAAACAGAAAACAACCATTATCGTGGTTAGAGCAAATCTTGCTTATTGACACTCTCACACACCCAGATGGGCACATATTCACATGTCACAGGTACCCCACACACATACACACACACTCGCAAAACTATACTTGTGGGGCCCCCTCATTGACTAGATTAATTTCCTAGCCCTTAACCACACAAACTATATGCCTAACCTTAACCTTAACCTAACCCTAATTCTAACCTTAACCCTAAAACCAAGTCCTAACCCTAAAATAGACCCTTGTACTTGTGGGGCCCCATAAAATGGCCCCACAAGTTAGGTGGTTTCTGATTTTTCTATCCTAATGGAGCCATTTGGTCCCCATTAGGATAGAAAAACATGGCACACACACACACACACACAATTGAGTCTAATAAGGAGCAACAGTGAGTTCTCCCCTCAGCTCTGCCCAGCTGCTGGCTCTGTGAGCCCTCTGGCAGAACCAGCTGGGTCGGCTGTCTGCTTCCACACTGGTCTCCATTACAAACTGACCACTATCCCCTCGCCACATCTGGCCTCCAGTCGAGAGAGAGAGAGAGAGAGAGAGAGAGAGAGAGAGAGAGAGAGAGAGAGAGAGAGAGAGAGAGAGAGAGACAGAGAGAGAGAGAGAGAGAGAGAGAGCTAACAGCAACACTGGTCTGTTGGAGCTGGTATCCGGCTGACCTGTCAAGACAGGACGTTTTCTATTCAGACATCTGGACGAGGGGCAAAGAAAAAGGTGGTGGTGGTGGTGGTGAGGGGGGTCACTGGATGTGGTAAACAACTCAGACAGCCTTCTGTCAATGAGGGAGAGAGGGGAGAATGAGAATGTCTGTCTTCTATAGCGCATGAGAGAGAGAGAGAGAAAATCAAATACACAAAAAATAAGAAGACAGAAATAAGTGAGGCAGTTTGGTATTCAGGGAAGGGGAGGAGGGGTCTTAGGCTACTACCAGCCATTACAGCGTAGTGTGCAATTCCAGGCGTAGAATTCCTCCTACGTCGCCTCTCAATGCCACTTCTGTTCTGTCGAGCTCTGCATGTCAAAAGTACTACTGATACAAAGGGGACCATGTCTGTGAGGGCCCGACTATTTGTGAGAAAGCAGTGTGAGGGTGCGTGTGTGTGTGCGTCTACTACAGGGTTCGCTAAAAGGGCGGAGGCTGCTCGCTAAGTTAGCCTAGCACGAGTTCACAAGACTGCCAGCAAGCCTCAAGACACCTCGAGACAACAACCTGTAAACACATGCATTGCAACGAGATAAAGACAACCTGAGTAGACGTGTAAGCCACCAGATCCAAAGTGGGATTCAACTTGAACACCAAGAAGATGAAAAATGTCCCCAAGCTGCAATAACTTCTGGGGGCATGTTTAATCATCTATGCCTCATCTACTGGCCACTTCTTAGCATTCAAACGTCGCTGGGAGGGGGGAAGCACCCCGCAATCCATGTGCTTATGGCTTTTGTTATTAAGTTTTTAAGGTCTTAAACTGTGTAGCCGCTGATGCAAATCTTGAGTATCCTGCAAGAGCCAGTCCAAACTGGCAATAAAACACACCCAGTAGGTAATAAACATGGCCAGGTAAATTCTCTGAGCCACTAGGGATGAAGCATATAACTCTTCTTGGGCTTTTTAGTTGGAGGCTGCTCAGTTTTCTGCTGCTGATTTCTCAACTGGTTGTCCGTTCCTCCGTTTCAGAAACAAGTTCAAAATACTGCACAAGTTGTGCAGTATTTTTCTTACCGAAAAACGAGTCCACTGTAGGCCAACACTTCATTGTGAGCAGACACATCTCCTTTTGCAGTAAGCGACAATCTGCATGCGCAAATTTGCTTCCGACTGCTTGCAAGCGGAGAACATTTTCATAGTTAGGAGCTCGGGGGGGGGGGGGATGAGGGGAAAAACAAATGTCGCAAGTAGGTATTGCAAAAGCAGGATAGTAAAATAATGCACACAAAATCAGTTAACTGTTTAACCAGATCATGGTTTTTACAACATAAAAAAAAAGAAAGACAGACAAGCGTCCGAGTGGCGTGGCGGTCTACTCCGTTGCCTACCAACATGGGGATCACCGGTTTGAATCCCCGTGTTACCTTTGGCTCGGTCGGGCCTCCCTACAGATACAACTGGCCGTGTCTGCGGGTGGGAAGCCGGATGGGGGTATGTGTCCTGGTCGCTGCACTAGCGCCTCCCCTGGTCAGTCCAGGCACCTGTCCGAGGGGGAGGGGGAACTGGTGGGAATAGCGCGGTCCTCCCATGTGCTACATCCCCCTGGCGAAACTCCTCACTGTCAGGTCAAAAGAAGCGGCTGGCGACTCCACATGTATCGGAGGAGGCATGTGGTAGTCTGCAGCCCTCCCTGGATCGGTAGAGGGGGTGGAGCAGTGACCAGGATGGCTCCGAAGAGTGGGGTAATTGGCCAAGTATAACCGGGGGGGGGGGGGTAAAAAGGAGGAAAAAAGCGTCTGCGGTGGTGTAGCGGTCTAAGCATCAGCTTTGTGTCGATGCAGTTGCCCACTGGGGACCGGGGTTCGCGCCCCAGTCTTGTCAGATCCGACTATAGCCAGATTTGATGAAGCAACAATTGGCAACGCTGTCTTCGGGAGGGGGGCGGAGTCGGCTTGAGTTCGTCACATGAATGCGTCTGTGTGTGCGCGTCGGAAAAAGCAGTGGTTCGGCCTGGATTCGCCTTGTCACGAAAGTGGGGAGGCGCTTTCCTTCGAGACTGCCGGCCGGAGAGATGCAGTTGGCGAACGCATGCAGTACCAGGGTGGGTGTTTGAACTAAGAATAGAGATCGATTGGCCACTAAATTTGGAGAAAAAGGGAAAAATCAGAAATAAAGAAATAATACTTTTTTTTTTAAAAAGAGGAAAAAATCCCCCCCCCCCACACACACAAAAAAAAGAAAAAGAAAAAAGAAAGAAAAAGACCAATGAGAATCAAAACGAATTGGTGTGACCAATTAATTTTTTTAGTGGCACTGGGCAGATCTATAGTCCAATATGCGACCAAACTGGTCACAGCCTGGAGCACTGGAGTAGAAAGGTGACATCCAGGAATTAGCCTACTAAACTCTCAGGGTAGACTTGTGAGAAGCGGGCCGAGGTGTTCTACTACAACAATGACACCTTCAGTCCTCCTACACTGCCATTACTGTCTTCTTCATCTACATCCCTTCTATCATCTTTTTCAAAATGCGAATAGGAGGAAAACAGGCTAAAAATGAGTGGTTACTTACACTTTAAAGCTCAGTTCCATGACTGGATGAACGCTGGCCCTAGTGAAAGTGAAACAGCTTTCCCCTGCACCCTCTGCACATATCGAACTTTACGGAACCACGGCAGTCTGTAACGTCTGCTTGAAAAGCAGAAACATTACACAAAAATGAATAGGGAAGTCTCACACAGTAAATTATATTGCGTGTGACAGCGTTACTATAAATGGGCTACACGATAATGTGTTAAAAAGTGATAGTGTTATCTAATCACATCTGATTCAGCTTATTTCCTCAATTGTAACTTTCCAGTTTGTTGCATTTGCTCTGTGACTGCCTGCAGTTGCACACCAAAAGTACAGTAACTCTGGCTCTCTCCACACGCCCTTAAATCACCAAGTTTTGAAGATGCTGCAGCATAAAACCCCAGCACAGCAGGATGTCAGCAGAAAAAGGATCTGAAATTATTTACAAAAAAGACAACAGTACAAGTGCTTTGTTTTCAAAATGGGTCAAATAGTTCTTAATTTCAGGAACTGCCGACCTGTGACAGTTACGGATTGCCAGCACACACAAAAGCCCACATACATTTTGACTGCAAAGTTAGTTGTCTGCATTTGTGTATCATAATTTTAGTTTCCATAATTACTGGATCCTAAACCCTGCCCTTTTTTAGCCCTGATGTTCCAATTACAGTGGAGCAATCACCGCAACGACGACGTTACGTACGACGTTAAACTGCAACCGTCGGGTCATTGGCAACTACACCGGCACCCCCACTTCAACCCTTGGGTTGCTGTGAGGAAGGTGCGTGGACACCCAGCAGGACTAAAAACAAAACCTGTCAAAGGGCGGATGAGTTCCTCTGTGAACCAACGGCCATCCATACCTGGAGAGGAGATAGGGACCACCGGGTACTCCCCCTACTGAAACACAATGATGGCTCAACCGAGACTCGTTCAGGCATCAGCTGTGCTCCTACGACCTCCATAAGCTACGGAACTGATGATGATGATGAATCACAGCAAACCACTATAACCTTGGTCAACTTTCTGGAGTACCGTGGGCCCAGCCCACACTTGTCAATGAGTGCACAGTGGATGCAAGGTGGTTAAAGATGTTACTGAGGAACATGGAAAAGTGACACCAGGTATCCAGATCAAATTGATGATGTCTTTTTAACCATTTCCAAAATGGAAGACAAATTTGCTAAAATGTTTGATCCAACGGGTAATTACTTCTTCTATAGCCATGTCTCATGGAGTTCATCAACACTCTGCAGTTGACTTTGATTACAGAAAAGTGAGGAATCATGTAATGTTAGTCAGCTACATCCTACATATGCTACTTTCGGTTTGATGCTCAGACTAATATAATCCTGTTGCAGGACAGTGCCAAGTTATTTTTTTTCCCCCTTCAGATATTTTCCCTCTTTTTCTCCCCAATTGTATCCAGCCAATTAACCCATTCTTCCAAGCTGTCCTGATCTCTGCTCCACCCCCTCTGCCAATCTGGGGAGGGCTGCAGACTACTGCATGCTTTCTCCAATACATGTGGAGTCGCCAGCCGCTTCTTTTCACCTGACAGTGAAGAGTTTCACCAGAGGGACGTAGTGCATGAGAGGATCGCGCTATTCCCACCAGTTCCCTCCCCCCTGAAAAGAAGCCCCGACCAACCAGAGGAGGTGCTAGTGCAGCGACCAGGACACATACCCACATCCAGCTTCCCACCCGCAGACACAGCCAATTGTGTCTGTAAGGATGCCTGACCAAGCAGGAGGTAACACGGGGATTCGAACCAGCAATCCCCGTGTTGGTAGGCAACAGAATAGAAGTGCTAAAGTTCTGTATCAGCCGAGGCTGCACCTGGGACATGGAGTAGGCTGTTCCTCAAACAGAAATCAAATTTTTAATACCAAATAAGCAATAAGCAATTATCAAACTTAGCACAGCAGCGCAAGGTTAATTGGTGATGGCATCATTCTCAGCCTCAATTGACAACTGATGGTGCTTTTACCTTATTGTAGCAAGAGTACTGATTTAGCCTCAGTTTTCCCGTTATTAATGATCCAATTCATAAAGACTGTTCTAATATTTTCCATGTATCCTTTAATGGCACATTGCAGGCCTTGTTGTGGCTTCATGAATAAAAGTTTCATGACCTCCAGAAACTATCGCTTATAGCTTGCAGTAAGTGGCCAAATGAAATAGACATCTGCATTGGAGGCTTGTAAAATGGAGGCTAGCCCAACATAACTTAGGCATGGGCAGGGCGTAGGATTGATCAATTTGAAAAAAAAAAATGAAAAGATACATTTTGGCACATCCACCATTGTGACAATTCATTTTGATAAATAATGGTGATTAAAATATCTAACAAATTAACCAGGCTTATCATTTTAGGTGTAATCATACAGTCTTAGAAAGTGTATGCACCTTAAGACATAGCTTCTCATTCTCATGTACAGATAAATCATGTTTCACACAGGTCACACTACCTTGCCCTGCCCGAGCTACTGATGTTATGGGTGGCTTGCGCTCTCTTTGAAATGTCCTAATAGCCCCTTCTTCCACAATCCTTTAACTTGCCAATGCCTGCACATGCTGAAATCAATGAATGTGCTGCTGGATCTTATAAAGCCAGTCAGCAAACCAGTAAGCCAGAGGCCAAGGTTGCAGCCAAGATCATTTTACCAGCTGTGAAACACAGAAAAACAGGTGGAGCAATTGCACCTGGCTAGATGGCCAATAGCCACTGATGTCGAATGTTTTGAACTAGGAGGTTTGGTGACAAGATGCCTGTGAGGAAAAATGGCTAAGCAGCTTTTTTTTTTTTTTTTTGCCTGGATAATACAGTGGGATTAAAAATAAAAAAAAACAAACAAAAAAAACAAAATACTTACATATCTTGAAATACTGTCATGACAGTGTCATTACACAAAACCAACATTGTGAAATAATGCAGATTGGATATATTTCTTGCAGAGGTCATGTCAATGGTAATTTAGAATCAATCAAAAAAAGGGGAACTTAAAAGAGGAAGGAATTCAGCAGCAGTAACTGGCGGACCATTAACTGAACTGATATTTCCATACTAAGAATATGTGTGTCTTTTGCAATCTGTGAAGCCAATTTTCAAAGACTTTCCATCTTCCCATGGACTAGAGAGATCTGTGCTCCAGGCATTACATAAATAGATAGTGCGGAGGCAAAGAAACCCGTTGTTGGAGAAGTTTGGACTAGCAGGGCTGGAAAAAAAAGAAAAGAAAAAAAAATCAATATAACAGAGGGTGTGCATATTCAATATCCCATCATATTCCCAACTCAGGTTTCAAAAACACCAGACTTGCTTTTTATGACATAAAGTAGCTCTTGAAGGACTATATAAAAATTTTCAACCTTCAGCCAGAGCGGTGATCACACACACAAAAAAAAAGTAGTAAAAACTGTGGGGACAGAGACAAATCTTTAAAATCATGAATCAAAATAATGGTGACTTGAGTGTAAAAACTACAGAAATCTTGCAGGAAAAAAAAGTGAAAGCACATTCCTGCAGTACTGTCCCCCTTTGCCGTTATTGCAAGTCACCGGTCAGGTCATTTTGAAATACATCAGGTTGCGATGTTGGTGCCCTGACGGCCCCCAGGTTCACGTCAAAGCCCCGAGAACAGACTTACAGGGAGCTGCAGTCTCACTGGCAGGATGTGAGTGTAAAAAGTAAAACGTGAGCAGGAAGTGTCTTGGGTCATAAAGCGGTGCGGTTCAAACACACACCCCTCCTGCTCTTACATGCACACACAGATATACTGTACAGGAGTCCTCCATTTTACTGTATTGCTCTGCTGTTGTTTCAGTGAGCTTCAGCGCTTGTTCCATAAAAGTAAGGTATACAAGCAAATGAGAGGTGGAGAGATGAAGAGAAGAACAGCGAGATGGGGAGAACACACACACACACACACACACACACACACACACACAAGCAGTGGACTAGCCAGTTCGATTTACATAGTATTTTACTGCGGGACAAAAGTGGATGGAAGTACAAATAATTTATTGCCCCAGGAGCACAAAAACAATATAAAAAAGGACCACAGGACAACATTAAATCCCAGACAGCCAATAAAGAACACAAACAAAGACAGGCCTAAATGGGGAATGTGGTGCCTGGTGAGGACTAGGTGCCAGCGGCACTGGTGCTTAAATATCAAGCTGATAAGAGTTAATCTGCTATAATTAAGGTACCCCAAAATTAATTTATTAATCCCTCTTGACTAAAAAGCGAGAGGGAAAAGGCTTGCTGTGTGAATGCCCACATGGGTATGCCAGCCAGTCACGCCAGGTGAAATGGACCCGAGCTGGTGGCTCAACAGACTGGAGCAAAAGACGTCGCACTCACAATACCACAGGTCAAGAGCAGGGCAACGCAATAATGGCCATGATGATAACCCTGATTATTTTACTACACATTTTGAGCAGAATAATTCAAATCAAGAATATTTGCCTTGCTGATCTGACGTAGAAAAGTGTTACTCAAATTCTTTGCACGGATTTGCCACCGTTGACAGCTTGAGTATTTTCCACTGAAGTCAGCGTTTAAAGTGAAAAGGAAAAGTTTCAGTTAAGCAGGTATACTGATGTTAATGGAATTATTCACCCGGGAGACCGAAATGACATTACATAGTCATGCTTGATGAATTTTATTAAGGCTGCATTAAAAGTTCATCCTTCCTTTCCACTGACTTTCCCTTATATACTTGCCTAGTTAAGGGAAAAAAAAATCCTTTAAACTTTTTTTCTACCCCCCCCCTCCCACACACATGCACATGCAAACAGAGCTAGGCTAACATCTCTCCGAGTCTCTGCAGCCAGTGAGAAATCTGTTGTGTTTTTGGTTCCAGCCCAGATGGCAGTACTGGCTGACTCAGCGGTTACATGGTGGACCACTGTAAACTGGGTGATTAGTGGCCGATAAGGAGGAGGAGGAGAGCCAGGGACTGGAGCTGAAGGGTCGAGGGGACTAAACTTCTTAGCTACGCTGGTATATATGAGGGAATTAATGTGCTTAACGAGTACCGACCGACCGCGGGCTACTCTGAAAAGAGATGTGTAGACTGCAGTGATTATTTCTGTGGTTGCCGTGACCTTAATAGAGATAATTCAGCGCTAGTCTCTCAGTGTGCTATGAATTTTAGTAAATATCAAGCATGAGCTCAGCGTTCATTAACACAGTCAAGGTTAAATTCAGCACACTTCTTTGTAGTTTGATCAATGCCCATTTGAAATGGTGGAACATGGCAATTGTGTTTATTTCTTTCAAACTGGGCATATCTTTAATGGTCTGGTTCAATGCTTGATAGATAACCACAAAATTTAATTATAAAGATTTCTTAAAATCCGACAAATGTTCATACGTATTTGTATGATGTGTGTTTTTCTTTAGTTTAATGAGATTAAAGTAACTTGAACAATTCAAACTAGTTTTTCGGGGTGGCGTGGCGGTCTATTCCGTTGCCTACCAACATGGGGATCGCTGGTTTGAATCCCCGTTACCTCCGGCTTGGTCGGGCATCCCTACAGACACAATTGGCCACGTCTGCGGGTGGAAAGCCAGATGTGGGTATGTTGGATGGGGCACCTGTTCGGGGGGGGGGGGACTGGGGGGGAATAATGTGATCCTCCCATGCGCTATGTCCCCCTGGCAAAACTCCTCACTGTCGGGTGAAAAGAAGTGGCTGGCGACTCCACATGTATCGGAGGAGGCATGTGGTAGTCTGCAGCCCTCCCTGGATCGGCAGAGGGGGTGGAGCAGAGATCAGGACGGCTTGGAAAAGTGGGGTAATTGGCCGGATACAATTGGGGAGAAAGGGGGGGGGCTTCTAGTTATTCACAAAAGGGAACAGCACCATTATCATATTATTCAGATAGATAAATATATATGTATGTATATGTAATATGTATTCTTATTAGGGATGCACCGATATCACCACTACACCACTATTACAGAAATAAAGGCTTCCATGTGCCAAAAATGCAGTAAATAAAGTCATTTTGCTTTTATTTATAACCTGTTTCTCTTGGCTGTTGGTATGGAATTTTAGGCTTGGATAAAATCTCTGATATCAGTATCCATGTCAGCCCAATGTTGGTGAATCAGTGTAATAGGTTTTCAGCCAAGTCAGGCCCCAAATAAAAGGTTGAAGGGCAGAATGGCATTGCCACAGTGGTCAGGTTCATGGTATAGACTACAATAATGCTACTCTGCATTTGAATATGTTTGCTAAGTTGGAAAAGGGGCAGATGATGCACTTTCATCATCTTTACATTGTGCTGTTGACACTGGGGCTGACTGTTTAACACGAATCCACTTCTAGTTAATCAATATAATGGAAATACCTGAGAAAGAACTGTTACTCTATAAGTGTTATCGGAATATGTCTTCAAATCTGGCTAAGAAGTGCTATAGGCTAGAATATCCATCACAACAGTATAGTCATGCAATGATACAGCATTTCCCATGTGGCTCCTTGTTCATCTTATGACCAAGTCAGATCTCGAGCTTGGCACCTGTGCAGTACTGCAAGGAAATCTTGTTGCATTTTTGATTTTTTTTTTTTGCAATAAAGCAACTTGTGATTCTGTGTGGACTCTGGCTAACAAACAATCACTGGTGCATGCAGTTTCATATGGAGTTCTACAACAACTTAGTGTAAAAGCCTATTATCACGTTACTCCCATCTGGCCTGGTAGGACGCTTGAAGCAGTTCACTTCGTGCCTGTTTCATTGTGACTTGCAATAAATACGGTAATCATATGTCACACATTAGCGGTGGAATCATGTTCAGCTTGCTAAGACAGCAAAATGGTCAAAGATAGTTTTAGCAAGATGCATTAGCTCGTGCCAACACACATTTCACGAAACGCCAACGTGTTGTAATTCCAAACAGCCTGGAAAAAAAACTGGAATTCAATATAACAGTGCTTCTAGTGGTGTACATATTAAATATAATTATCAATATAGTAGGCCTATTCTATATTGCCCTACAACAGTGTAGTTCTTACTAAAGAGCATGTCGAGATGTTAAAACCTCTTATTTTGATAACTTACCATGAAAAGCTTTCATTCCTAACATCAGCCTTATACTTATCCATTCTTTGGGGAACTATAAGTGTTTAATTTTGGTAGTGTATAGGCATTATATTCTCTTTAGAAGTAGTGGAAATGTTTTTAGCGCTGCTAAATTACGATAGGAAAAATAGTGCCAAAGGACGCAAAGGTTTGCCCTCCCTCCTGCTTTGGCCAACCTGCGCTGCAAAAGCAGGTTGAAAACCACAATAAAAAAAAAAAACTAAAAAAACTGAACACTCGTGAGTGCCGCCATATCCTGTTTTTCTGTCACAGATGCAAAAAAAATGAGCTGAGGGATGCCTGAGCTGTGTGTTTTTACACCACAAGTTTTTTTTCACCCATTTCTCCTTCAGAAAAATGGTCAAGGATAGACTTTCAGACAGGGACACACACGCTGCCAAGAGACATTTGTAAACTTCAATGTCTCATGCTTTCCACAGTTTTCTGCCATTTGGTGGGCCACATCACATCAGCAACATATCAGATTGCTTTAAATGTTCGAAAAAGGCCACCGAAAACCAACATGAATCGATTAGTCACTGCACAACGGTAGCAGACTTTAAACAAAGGGTAAGACTGTCAGCCAAATACAGCAATCAGTAGCTTCCTAAAACAATACCTGACATCACCTGTGTATTGTGAGTGTGCACGATCCCACTGTTCCCTAAACCAACAGCCAGGATCCCAGACTGGCTCCTTGGATGTTGCAAACAGGTTCTAGTGATTGGTTATAGAGACATTCTTTAATGCAAGTTGCCCCTGCAGGCTCCAAAACCTACAGTATCGCTGCTGGTCTGAAAGCACCAAAAACGTTTGTTTTTTTTTGAATGCTGCATGACACAATTTTAACTGGTGCAAATGGCCCACTAGGCACCTTCTGAATAGTAACTAATGCAAAGTCCTGACATAACTAAGTGTACTTTTTCTAATACAAATATTTCCTCTATTCCATCTTTATTCTTGGGGAAAATATTTTCCCTTTTGAAAGACTTCTAGATTTTAGCAACTTTGTAAGCATCAAATGCCACCCTGTCCTCTTCTAATTCAAAGATAAAACACAACACACAATACATGATTTTAGCATTCTTTTGATAGAATTCAACCAGCACATTTATTTTTGGTCTGTATGGCACTTAAAGTAATGTTGGGCCGAATTATAGGGCCCCTGAATCGGAGAGGATATTCAAACACGTTAGTCTGATTCCTTGATGAGGCCTAATAAGGTGCGCCTTGGCTTAATTAAAACCCACCATTTAATTTGCCTCATAAAAATATATTGGGGATTATCTACACATTTTGAACATCTTCTCAATTTGGGTGACCCATAGCACTATTTGAGCCCATTGTGCAAAAGCGACATTGTGGTCTATTGCTAGGTTAGGCAAAGAACACGCAAAGCATCCTTCACATTCTTCTCAGGAGCTCCTCAGCTTCATCTATAATAGTCATTGTCTCATGTCTTATATTCTCAAAATTGATCCAGCATACCAGAAATGCTGCAATTAGATCTTTGCATTCCAAATGAAATGACACACACACACACACACACACACACACACACACACACACACACACACACACACACACACAATGTTGTAAAAAAAAAGTGCAGCTGTTGCTGTATGTCCTGCCCAACAGCAGGCACTGTTTCAATGGATCAGGAGCCCCAATAAATCAGTCTTCAAGCCAAGGGATTCCCAAACTTTTACAGCCGCTCATACGTATTGGGGAAACTAGTGTGTCACCCAGGACGCAAATTTGAGGAATTCAGCCTCACCCTGGGAATGTACTGAAAACATGCAAGTAGTGTTGGTGTCATTTGGGGCCCTGCCAGAAACAGGTCCGTCACTCATTATGGGCCCTTACACGTGAGCCATTCAGTATCCACCAGCTTTGTTGTGTCTGAGACTGCATGTCCAGCGTGGTTGTTACAGCCTAACGTATCTTCATTTCCCCTCTGTTCTGTACAAGCAATGCAACATTGCCATGCAATCAATTTTACATAATTTTAAAAACGTTTGGACCAACTAATCTAAATATCACCCCAATCCCATCAGTCAGTTTGTGATGTTATCCTTGCACAGCATTGCTAAAGCACACGATTCTCCATGGGGAGAACTATATCAAATGTTCATCTCGGTAAGTGATGTATCTGAGTAAATTTAGCTTTTAAGTCACTAAAAAAAAAACATCATAGGGGAAAACGGGGCCATTCTTTGGCAGCTCATGTCAAGACAACAGAGGAAAAACAGCTGTCGCAGTCTGACATTTGCAAAAGCAACCTGTGGCGAGAAAATATTAGCAGAATAAACAAGGTCGTTTCTACCGGTTGGGAAAACAAATTACAACCACAGAGCAAGAGGAAGTAAATTGTCCAGATTTGTTTCCCTGCAAGGCATCCACCTGTTTGAATATATCCTCAGCTATCAGCAGGGGAGTTATGTGATGATGAAGTGAGCATAAAATGACATGGCAGAAAAAGAGGCAACATCTAACACTTACTTGAACTTTTGATTAACAAAAAAGCTTGCTGTGTTTTACTTCAAAAGAACATCATAAACCTTTACCAATGGGGATCTCCATGCCCTGAAGACTCAACATGAGGCAAACTACCCTATGCATATAATGTCTTGCCCTGAATATTATGTCTGCTCTGCTTGAGCCATAACAATAACAACAATATCATATTAGATCTATCACTAGTTATTGTGGCAGCAGTGGTCGCATTAGTGGCTTACAATGCCTCCTCGCATCTCTGTTTTTCCACTTGGGTACATGACCGACATTTGCACTCTCCTGTAAGTACGCTATTCCAAGTTCCGTTGTTCATGTGCACAATATGAGCAGCGACAATAGAGCTAATTAGCAGTAGTACTGTAATAACCGTCACGTGTAGTAAAACGAACTTGTAAAGAACGTGTCCGGCAGCCACCCCACCACGGTGCAACACCGGCACTTCTGTCAAGTCTCTCCGCTATACACACTTGCAGGGTTCAGGAGAAAAAAAAAAAAAAAACAAACTACGACACAGTGCAAAAAGTATAGCTAGCATGCTTTTTCACGCATTTGCCCGCGACTTAACGAAGCCAGGAAAAGAAACGCAAAGAAAAGGGAAACACACGTCTACAGAACCTAACGTTAGCTAGCTCATTAGCACTTCCTCCGGCGTGTCCGTGCGGACTCTTGACAGGCGCAATTTCTCAGCCCGGCACGGCGGCGAATTTCGGGCAGAGTGAATCGGGGTCCCAGCGCTCATTAAACGTATCTAAAAGTCGAGGAAGACGTCAAACTCACCGGTTATACTCTTGAGACGGTGCTTTTGGGGAGTTAAAAGTCGAACTATTGACCAGGCAGAGCTTTACTTCCACCTCCCTAGTTCAGCGCCCGGATAGCTGCGGAGTACGGACAACGCTCTTTCTCTCCCCTCCCTCTGACAGGCTTCATGCCCCGCCCATACGCGTTTTTAATTGGTCTATAATAGGGATTGTACAAAATTAACCAATGAAACCCCGACTCTTGCCTTGCTCTTTGTCCAATAGTCAGAAATGAACTTATTTTGGGGCGTGTCCTGTGGCAGTTTTGGCGAAGGTTGATGAGAAACCAAATTAAGAAGAGGGTGTAAATTAAAATGCAGCGAGTTCGTTCAAAAAAACATGCACCAGGAACGTCTCTAGACTTAATATGCGACACTTAAAGCGGTAATATATTTTTCCACGGTCCTTCTGGAATTTGAATGACTTCAAGTGTCAGTGTTTTACCATTATAAATTACACATGTATCTTCACGACGCTCCTTTTGGCCCCTGTTGTTGCATGTGTAAAGCATTTATTGTTTCTTAAATCCCACTAAGACAATATATCTTAATGCAATAATGATTATGCGTTAGTATTACAAAACATATATATCCAAGTGGCCCTTGACAAGATGAAATATGATTTCTGTTATCTTGTTGTCGTGTTGTGTAAGTTGTCTTGAATAAATGCTGTCTTTGAATGCGGTTGTGTCCATAACAAGGTCAGGATCTGGATAACCTATTAGAATGCACTGTGTAGGGAACTTCCTGTTTGCAAAGAGTGGTCTCAGTAAGATAGTGTAAAGATTGATGGATGCACTCAAAAGCATGTTTGAACATTCTAGGGTAGGAGCAAGTATGTGTGGCCCCCAGGGCTGCAATGCAACAGAGAACACACACACACACACACACACACACACACACACACACACACACACACACACACACACACACACACACACACACACACACACACACACACACACACACACACACACACACACACACATGCACACAAGCACATACATTACCAGCCTTTGAAATATGCCAAGACTTTACAATCAAAACATACAAGCATTTTAGAGCAAGGCCACTTGTAGCTTGCTCATGCTATTCTCTCACAAGTGCTGTAATCCCAGGGTGCAATGAGGCATGCAGCGACCTTGAAGACTTAACAGTGAGAAAGGAACCCCATATTGCTGACAGCAGTGGAGAATATATGAAGTGAACATAGCGTTACAAAGAGCACAGTAGAGTATTTGCACTAGTCCGGGCAGGGAATACATAGGAGGATACACCCATTTCATGAGAATTCTCTCAACCCCAGTAATCCAACAACCCCACCAATATCCCCCTACATCTATATTGTATGTGTGAGCACATGCACGCTCACAAACGTTTACACACCACTGGTGCTACTAACACAACACGCACTCCAAGAGCACATACAAACACCTTAGTAGTAAAAGCCTTTTTTCTCCCCAATCAAGTCATCTCGTATATCATATCAAATTTAGAGTCATTTTAACTACAGTAGGTCCAGTAGCTAAATTGTACTAAACAGGTTTTGATCCTGTGCTGAAATGAACTCTGCCCCACCAACGGTGCCAGAGAAATGTCTGCATGCAGCATTTGGGCTCCATTACAGCCACAAACACTTAGACACTGTTAGACACACTGTTTAATGTTTTGGAAGAAAATTGTGAATTGTTAATGGCAGCGTGGCTCAGGTTCAAATCCTTGAGGTAAACCTCCAGGTAGACTGCCAACATACAAGAAAATGTATCAAAAGGTGACACCTGGTGGTCACTAAAAGTAATTTCCAAGTAACGGGGGAAAAATAGGGACCAAATCTCGTTGGAAGTGACCCAATTTCAGTTAGCTTAAACATTATCCCCGTTTATGATAGATTATTTGCCATACCGAAAAAATATGATGAGAAACCAACCTACTTTGAATTTGTATATTGGCAATAATTACCCCCCCCCAAAAAAACGCAAGTTTAAAACACCGTGAGAGCTACCGCCTCTGAATTTGAGGACAAAATTTGATGCAAAAGCAAAACGGAAATGACCGCGTTGCCACTAAAAACAACATACTGCAGGAATGGCTATGCTGGGGGTGTAGCTGGTGGGGGGGAAATCACATTGATGAATATTACAGAAAATAGCACCTGAAACAAATAGTGCGAGTCCTTTTGTCACGTTCAGTATTTGCAAAGTATGCAGTTGTCAAACGTCTTCACATGTATTCAGATGAACGTCAGGGGTTTTTTTTTTCTTATGAATGAACGTCAGCCACCACACACACACACACACACACACACACACACACACACACACACACACACACACACACACACACACACACACACACACACACACACACACACCTTTTTCTCCCCAATTGTACTTGGCCAATTACCCTACACGGCCAACTGTGTCTGTAGAGACGCCCGACCAAGCCGGAGGTAACACGGGGATTCGAACCACCGACCCCCGTGATGAACTCAGGGTCGCCAGCCTTACTCAGCAGTTTGGTAAAACGCCGAGGAGGATGTGCGACCACGCATGCGCACGGATTGTTCGGTTTAGATAGCCTGTGGTTGGTTAGTTAGAGCGCTCAATCAATCAATCAATCAATCAATCAATCAAGTTGTATTTTGGTTAGTTGGTTAGTTGTTCGTTTTAGATAGCCTGATGGTTGGTGCTAGGGTTAATACTGTAAACTACTAATAAGACACGTTAGTCCCTAGCTAACGGGTCTGACCCTTTAGGTTACAATACTAATCGGTGCTGATCAGTTGTTTTTTCCTTCTACTGTTGGCATATGATTATAGCTATTCCACGATATGCAACGCCAAAATGTTGATGACGGTCTTTTCTGTCAGTAATGGTAGTGTAACCGGTTACTTTCTTGCCCGGTGCGAGATTCGATACGAGTGAACTGCACCACAAGGCGACGTCATTAACCGCTCGGCTAAAGGGTCAGACCCGTTAGCTGGGGGGTAACGTGTCTTATTAGTAGTTTACAGTAGACTCTTTGTAAATTTTCAATTTACAAAACTACCTTTTCCGAGTCCCGGTTTCCAAATCATGTATGATGACGTCACGTGTTCAGCAACTAGATTACATGATTGTCAAGTCAAGTTTATTTACATCGCACATTTAAAACAACCACAGTTGAACCAAAGTGACGTATGAGCTTAAAATACAATATTAAACAAGCGACACATATGAATATAAAAATACATATCGATCCATTATCTGAACCGCTTATCCTGCTCTCAGGGTCCCGCGCGGGGATGGGGAGCCTATCCCAGCAGTCACTGGGCGGCAGGTGGGGAGACACCCTGGACAGGCCGCCAGGCCATCACAGGGCTGACACACACACACACACACACACACACACACACACATATTCATACCTAGGAACAATTTAGTATGGCCAGTTCACCTGACCTACATGTCTTTGGACTGTGGGAGGAAACCGGAGCCCCCGGAGGAAACCTTCTTGCTGTGAGGCGACTGTGCCACAAGCCCGTTCCAGAAGTCATTTTATGAATTAGAATCACAGTATGTTTTATTTTCACATTTGATGTTTAAATTCAATAAACTAAAAATGTTTCACTTGTTCAACGTCCACTGCTTTTATTCATTATTCATGTAATTCATTGATATTGATATTGCAGTGGCATTGTATTGATGGTTATCATCACTGTAGTGGTTGTGTCAGTAGAGGAGAGTACCAGTCCCCTCATCCATTTGCACCTTCTGACTTCTGGTTTGCAGCTTTGTGATATTCGGCTTCACGATATGTTTATTCTCTAATTCTCTCTTCTCTAACCTCCTACTGATCACATTATGTTCTGTGCTTAGTTCACTTACCACTAGATTCACGAGTTTTCTTTCTCAAACGACTCATGTTAGTGGGCAGCCTTTTGTCCCTAATCTGTTTATTAGCTAAAAATACATATTATACTATCTAAAAATACACATTATAAAAATATATACATACATATTAAAAAAAAAACATGAATATAAAAACATCAATACAGACACTCCCATCACTCTAACCATGCAACTGCAATGACTCTTCGTGACGTCTATGGTAATTACTGCCTCATGAAGAACAACATTACATCCAAGGATGAAAGATTGTCTTGGAGGAGCCAAGACAAGAAGATCTTTCAGAGCCTTTGGCTGAAAAAAAATGAAACGACCAATCACAATTCAGGTAAGATTTTTTTTTCAAATGAAAGATAGCCTCTGTATGAGGAATTCCTACTGAACTTTTGCAAACCAAATATAAAAAAATGGACAATTATCAAATGTATATGTTTAAGACACACATTTAATATGTAACAGGCACATTACATTGTGTAATTACATTCATTCATTCATTCAGGTCTTGACTCTTACCAACATCTTAATCAAGATGGAACGTTTTCTTTTCTTCTTCTTTTTTCTTACATTTTTCTGTCCTTCTCAGGGACAACCATGAAGAAAAAAACCACACAAAAGTATGAAAACAAAGACTACCAGTACTAATAGTGAAACATATATTGAGAGTAAAACTAACGGTTTCCACTTAAACTTGAAAAAATAATCACGATGCAAAAGTGGACTAGATAACTATGTCATCATCATCATCTATATGTCACTCATAATCTACAAGAGTGTTATTCATAATCTGTATCTTCTCAGTATAACTATGAACTGTTCCGTTGTCATTTTTTCCCAATTGTTTCTTTTATTCAGCACAGGTTTAACTCAACAAAACAGAAAGGAAATCACTGGCGAACACATTAAGTTCTATCAGATTGTACATATTTTCACAGATGCCAAAAAAAAAAAAGGTCAATCATCCAGTGAGGGAAACTGTATGAGGGACAAATCGGGGTACCTGCTCTCTGAGCTGCACTCTGGTGATGGGGGATCGTCATTCGGCTGTTCAACCTCATCCGGGGGGAGTGGGGCATCCCAAGGGCATGGAGAAGAGGGCTGAGATGCCTCAGGAGTGCCAGTATACAGGTTAGGAAAGCCAATGTTTGAATAATAAATGGGCACCGATCTCTGCTCCAGGTATAGAGGATTGTCAGCCGGGTGCAGGCAAGGAGGCAATGGGATATCCCAAGCCCCCAGAGAGGAGCTGTGCTCTGGAGGTAGAGGAACCTCGGTGGCCATCGGGATAGGAGCTGGAGCCAGGTTGCTGAGTCTTGTAGATAGATCTTTTGCTGGCCTTGGACTTCCTGGCAGTCTAGCATCCTCATGCTCAGAGTACACAAGTACAGAAGCGGCCATGAAACTGTACACGTTGCAGAAAGATGTCACATAGTTCAGCATCAAAACAAACAAAACAAAACACTAAGATTGTTATCTTTCTTGTCAATTTTCTCATCACAGCATGTGTGGTTTTGAGATAATCTAATTTCGTCTGAAGTACTTGCCTGCTGTTGGTTCCTAGGGGAGGTGGTCTGAGATATGCTTGGTTTCCTGCAGCGCTGCAGGCTTTATGAAGTTGAACGAAGTACCTAAGAGCCCTCAGCTGCTTGGCGTTTACCTAAAACAGAAGGTTGCATTCACTTCTGACTTAGTTTCATTAACAAATACACCAGGAGAGTGATGTACATGGTGGTAAACAAAGTTTCTCTTCGTTGTAACTCATCTATTATCCAAACCACTTATCCTGCTATCAGGGTGGCGGGATGCTGGAGCCTATCCCAGCAGTCATCGGGCGTCAGGCGGGGGCGGGGGGACACCCTGGACAAGCCACCAGGCCATCACAGGGCCGACACGCACACGTTCACATCTAGGGCCAATTTGGTATGGCCGATTCACCTGACCCACGCTTATCTCTTTCCGTGCCGTTCGCTTGGCCAAAGCAATCAAAACGCATCTGTATAGGAGCGCCACTGCAACGTGTTTTCATCATGAGGGCTAACGGTACCGACTAGCCCCGTCATTTTAGCTTCGTTAGCGGTGTCCGACGCACCCGCTTCCGTCACTTTCACGGTACGCGCGACCCCCTCTTTTTCATGTCTTTTTCCACGCGCCATCCTCCCGACGATGAGGCTAATTAGCTTTTTTTGCTAGCACCCAACGATCACGGCAGAAAGGCTCCAAAAACAACGGCCCGGCTTGAAATCGTCCTCCCAACTGAAGGCAGGATACACGTGGGTGCCTCGTCGCCATTTTGTTGCAATTCGCTTGATAATGTAACCATTATCCAAACCGTCGGTCTCCGTGATTCGTATTGTGACTTGGCAGTACAAGTTGGAGAAATACTCAAGTGAAGACACAATAAAGTGGTGTCGTAACTTAAAGTATGGTTAATTGTAATGGAAACAAGCGTCTTTGAAATCTCAGCAAGTCATTCAATACCAAATTTGCGCCGTCTATCTCATATCTTGGCAACCGTCTTTCGCTGGGTTCGGTTTGAGCCAAGATCGGCACGGCTGAGCTCTTGTATAATTCCATAAATGTATCTCTACATCGGCAGCATTTGCTTTGCTGTTAATTCGTTGTACACCGTAGACCAATTTAAATTCTCCTCCAAATACCTTCTGCGATATGAATTTGCGCTGCACTTTAAACTGAGAAAACTCACGTTGTGCCTCAAAGTTTGCCTGAAGTGTATAAAGTCAGCCTCATTTCATTTAATGTATTAGCATTACAGACCTTTTGATACGTCTTCGTGAAGCGTAGACCCGACCAAGGGCCCATGATGCACTCAGGTCCGGGCTATTGTATTACTTGTCTAACTTCCACGAACCTCCTCGTGACGACTGGACAAGTGTTTTGGCGGAACGGGTCCGGAGTGTATTTGAATAAGAAGTGCATTACACAGTGTGACTGCTAGGCGGCACTGTAACTTTGCTGTTGTGTTACTGTGTTTGTATTGAGACCACAGAATAAAAAACGTCGTTGCCTGACTAGACATGGCTTCCACCACATCATATATTACATGGTGTCAGAATAAAACTTGACGAAACCAAAGAAAGGAAGAAAATGGAGCAGATGAAACCTCCAACCTCATTAAGTCTAGAAGGAAGTCTAGCGGAAAATTGGAGAGTCTGGATCCAGAGATTCGAACTGTTCCTTGTCGCCAGCGGAATTGACGAAAAGTCAGATGCAGTGAAAAGAGCCACGTTCCTACACGTGGCCGGAGACGAAGCAATTAAGGTATATAACACGCTTGACTTCGAAGAAGACGTAGATGACTATGATATATTGAAAGGGCTATTCCGCCAACATTGTGAGCCAAGGAAAAATGTGACATATCTGAGGCACCTGTTCTTCACTCGAGTGCAAGGAAAATCAGAATCTGTTGATGCATATGTGACTGATTTAAAGAATAAAGCGAAAGACTGCGAGTTTGAGTACCTTACCGACTCACTGATACGAGATAGAACCGTGCGTGGAATCACGGATGACCAAGTGAGAGGACGACTACTGAGTGAACCGGACCTCACACTAAACAAAGCAATAGTCATTTGCAGAGCCAGTGAGTTGAGTCGGAGTCAGCTAAAAAGTCTATATGAGGAGGTTGAAATTCCTGTTAATAAATTCACCAAGAAAAAACAACGTGACAAACAGAAAGACAGTGGTGCCACAGCACAGAGGGTAAAGATGAGAAATCAGGGAAACTGCACAAGATGCGGCTACAGGCATGAGCCAAATAAGTGTCCTGCCTATGGACAAGTGTGCAAAGCCTGCCACGGGAAAAATCATTATGCAAAAATGTGCAACTCACGCAAGCACACAAACAACCATAAGGTGCAGCATATAAACAAGGCAGAGGCAGATGATCAAGAATTCTGTATTGGCTCAATCCAAGCAGAAAAACAAGACCACTCAGTCTCACAAATCAATGCGGTGGATGCAAAGAAAGAAAAATGGCATGAAGATCTGACTGTCAACAAGAAAGTTTTGAAAGTCAGGCTGGATACTGGAGCTGATTGCAACGTCATTTCCATGAAAGACCTCAGAAAATTGAGATTGGATAAAAAGGTGAGCGAATCTCACTCCAAGCTTGTTACTTATGCAGGCCACCACATTCCAGCTAAAGGCAAAATCATGTTGACATGTCAGTACAAAGATAAAAAGTATGATGTGGAGTTTGAGGTCATAAAGAACAATGCACCTGCAATTCTAGGAGGAGAGGCATGTGAAGAATGGGGCTTGTCAAAAGACTGCATGCACTTAAAACAGAGAGTGACATTCTAAGTGAATACGAGGATTTATTCACTGGATTAGGTTGCATACCGGGAGTATACCACATTGAGACAAATCCAGATGTCACTCCAGTAGTTCATGCTCCCAGGAAAGTGCCTGTTGCCCTAAAAGACAAAATTGAAACAGAGCTGAAAAGAATGGAAAACTTGGGTGTGATAACCAAACAGACAGAGCCTACAGATTGGGTGAATAGTATGGTGACTGTAACAAAACCTAACAAAGTTCGGATCTGCATCGACCCAAAGGACCTGAATACAGCCATCAAAAGAGAACATTATCCGCTGCGCACAATAGAAGAAGTGGTAGCTGAAATGCCAAATGCCAGATTCTTTTCAGTTGTAGATGCTAACCACGGATTTTGGCAAATCCAACTGCACGAAGAAAGCTCTCACCTGTGTACATTCAACACACCATTTGGGAGATACAGGTTTAAAAGACTTCCATTTGGCATATCGTCAGCACCTGAAGTGTTCCAGAGGTGCATAGCCAGACATCTAGAAGGCATAGAGGGTGTAGTCAATGTAATAGATGACATCCTGGTCTGGGGAGAGAGCATAGAGCAGCATGATCATCGTTTGAGACAACTGCTGGACCGCCTGAGAAGCATCAATCTGAAACTGAACAAAAGTAAATGTAAGATAAGGATGACAGAAATCAGTTACAATGGTCATGTGCTCAGTGAGAAAGGACTCAAGCCTGATCCTGAAAAGGTCAGAGCCATACAAAACATGCCTGCACCAGAGGACAAAGCCGCCCTCCAGAGGTTCACAGGGTTACTGCAATACCTCTCTAAATTCATCCCCAACCTCTCAGACTTGAGTGCTCCTCTGAGGAAGTTAGAAGGAAATGTGGAATGGCATTGGGGGTCAGAGCAACAACAGAGTTTTGAAAAACTAAAAGCTCTCGTCAGCCAAGCACCAGTACTCAAGTACTATGATATCAGCCAGCCAGTTACCTTATCTGTTGATGCACGCTCTGAGGGTCTTGGAGCAGTGCTACTTCAAGATGGGCAGCCAGTAGCATATGGCTCCAGGGCATTAACTGACTGTCAAAAACAATTTGCACAAATCGAAAAAGAATTGCTTGCAATCGTGTTCGGCTGTGAAAAATTCCATCAGTATCTATATGGAAGACATGTCCATGTAGAAAGTGATCACAAGCCACTGGAAGTGATATTCAAAAAAATCACTCCTCAGCACGCCAGCCAGACTACAAAGAATGCTCATGAGACTACAAAAGTACAGTCTTGAGGTCAAGTACAAGCCAGGCAAGGAGATGCATATTGCTGATGCTCTAAGCAGAGTATTTCTAAAAGAGCACCAAGAGAAACTCCTTGATGAAGAGCTGGAAGTCAACTTTGTAAATCACCAACTCCCAGTATCAGAGGAAAAGTTGCAGGAGTTCAAAGAAGCAACAAAAGAGGATGCTGAGTTGATACTGGTTGCAGATGCAATTCAGAGAGGATGGCCAGATAAACAGAGACCGCTTCCAGACAAAATCAAACAGTATTGGACATTTAGGGAAGAGCTGTCATATGTAGATGGACTCATATTCAAGAACTCAAGGTTAGTAGTACCACGCACATTGAGAAGTGAAATGCTCAGGAAAATCCACGAGTCACACGTGGGCATGGTTAAGTGCAAGGAGCGAGCCCGTGATGTACTGTACTGGCCGGGCATGGCATGGCCAAACAGATAGAAGAAGTCGTGGATCGGTGTGCTGTATGTAACACACACAAGAACAATAATCCCAGAGAGCCACTTATGTCACATCCAGTGCCTGAGAGAGCATGGGCAAAGATAGGTGTGGATTTGTTTCACATCAATGATGCAGAGTACTTACTGTGTGTGGATTACTTTTCAAAGTTTCCTGAGATCATCAAACTGAATGGAACCACAAGCAAACACGTCATCGTTGGGTTGAAGTCTATATTTGCAAGGCATGGTGTGCCCGATGAGTTATTCTCCGACAATGGCAGACAGCTAGTGAGCCAAGAGATGGTGGACTTCAGTGCTGAGTGGGGTTTCAAAGACACCACCTCAAGTCCCAACTTCCCGCAGTCAAATGGGCAAGTTGAGAGGGCAGTTCAGACAATAAAAAACCTGCTGAGAAAAGCACAGGACAGCGCTGGTGACCCGTACCTAGCACTGCTTGAATACAGGAACACGCCACTGAGTGGGGTTGGCCTCTCACCTGCTCAGATGCTCATGGGAAGAAGGCTCAAATCAAAGTTACCTGTGACAAAGACATTGTTGCAGCCAGCTGTCTATAAAAGTGCCAGGAGCAACCTCGTGTATAGACAACAAAGACAGAAACAATACTTTGACCACGGAACCAGGACACTGTCTGACCTCCAAGATGGTGAAAATGTGAGGATTAGACAAGGCAACAAGTGGGAACCAGCCACTGTGGTACAGAAACACATACAGCCGAGATCATACATTGTTAAAACCACAAGTGGAGAAATGTACAGGAGAAATCGCAAACACCTGCTCAAAACGAGAGACTTCATTCCCAGGGACACCTGATGACATCACACCAGAGGACTCATATTATGTGGAGCAAGACACTCTGCCAAGTGCTGATCCACCCAGCCCTACTCCAGACTGTTCCACTGTACCGCATAGTCCAAGAGTAGTGACTGACAATACTGTATCCACAAACAGTCCTGTGAGAACAACGCGCTGTGGAAGACCAGTTAGAGTGCCAAGGCGTTATCTGGACTGAGTAGAGAAGAAAAAAAAACTTGAGAAAAGGAGATGTAGTGTATTTGAATAAGAAGTGCATTACTCAGTGTGACTGCTAGGCGGCACTGTAACTTTGCTGTTGTGTTACTGTGTTTGTATTGAGACCACAGAATAAAAAACGTCGTTGACTGACTAGACATGGCTTCCACCACATCATATATTACAGGGACAAACCTTTGAGGGGCGTCCTCCGTGTAGACCACTGCACTTCCGCGTTCGAACGTTAGAGCGGGGGCAGCTAGAGGGGGATAGAAGCCGGCAAGTTTGAACACGGTTTAAATGGCTAACTATGTTGCTACGTTGGCTGCTGCGGACAAGAACCGATATTTGCGAAAAATTCGCAGTATCGGTGGCCAGTGTCCTTTCAAGGGACAGTAGTCCGGGTGCACGGGGTCCTTTGCATTACACCCTGAAATGATAAAAGGCAAAAATTAAATCACACATCATGACCTAGAGCAGCCATGGGGAAAAGACATAGGAACTAGGCTACATTTTCAACAAATGTTTGCATTTTATTCAATTATTACTTTTTACTGGATTACACATGACTGCATACAATGATGCATGATATACTACTCAATAAGGATGACAATAATAATGTGATAACAATGTTTGCATTTTAACTGGGTAAGGGAGACCGGGGTAGTTACCCCTTGTTTCTAGGAAAGATAAACAAAATTAAGCATGTGACCAAATTATAAAATGTAGAATAGACGTAACCTATTATTAGCTAGTTAAACTAGCTAACATTACCAGTGATGAAGTGCAGACCGGAGACGTAAACATGTTTGCTGTCAGGATCCCAAAGTTGTCCATCTTTGTCTTTCCTTCTGATCGCCTGAAGCCATTTCAATCGTTTTTCTCCCTCCTTCTGCCTTTTAGGCAATACAAAAAAAACAATATTTGGGTTGTTTTTCTTGTTAAGAGTACAGTCCACCACACAGCAACGTTTGGGCATCGTAGCTACGGCTAGGCTGCGTATCTAATACAGTGCGGCTTGGCGGCTTGGGTTTTCTATCCCCCTCTCCTGGCGTCCTGTTGTCAAGGTACCCGGAAGTGTTCCGGTGGTCTATTACAGATCCTGATGATGTCACAGACAAGGTGATGCAATGGCATTGGTTATTGTAGATCAGTGACTGTGTTATTGCTGTTATGATCACCATTCAGATATACAACACGAGTGGCACTTTGTAGCGTTTTTGCAGCATTTTCCAAACAATGATTATTGCCATGTGGGAACTTTGTTTAAGTAGACAGTGTAATATTCACATGGAATATCTTGGTATGACTCGTTAACAACAACTGTATAACTATGGGGTAGTAACAAGGATCGCTATTGGATGCTGGAGAATGCTTGTTTGCAATTGGTCCATAGGGACACGCAGAAGGGGTGTGTTAGCATACTCTCAGTGTGTGTGTGGATTCGGCCTTCCTAAAACAAAGCGGTTAGTCTGTATGCCTCCGATACAAAATAAATACTGTTGAGTTATGGCACGTCGTCTTCTGGATCTAATTCATGTACGTACGGTATAAAACAAGACAGACAGGGCCCCAAAAACTTGCGTCATTGGCAACCCTGCAGGCTTCTAAAAAGCACCGTTTTGGTGTAAAATAGACTTCAGCCTCTAGATGGCGGTAGCTCATCATACTGCTGCTTCACATGGAGCCGGACTTTGGGACGAAAATACCGTGTGGGCAACGGGCCCCTGAATTCATTATAGAAGAAGTAAACAAACTTCAAATACGGCCTGGTTGATACTGTAATTTGTTTCTGCAGGCATATTTTGCCTCACGGAAAGTTGAATGAGTTCATCTGGACCCAACGTTTATTGAGAGAAACATTTCATCGCTCATCTAAGTGCGTTCCTCAGTCTGAACTGATTGCAGGTATCCCCCCCCCCCCGTTATAACAATGCAGTGGCATAACGCCCGAAACCAACGATCGGTTTCATATGCAGATTGCAGTGACCATTAACTAGAGTTACATTGGCCATGTGTACTATTGGGGAATTGGGAAATAGTTGCAATCAGCATTGTAAGATAGTAACAGATGTACGCTTAGCCCCCCCCCCTCAGTTCAGGGATGGTCGCTCCCTCTTTACATAGATGGCCTCTTTGCCCCTATCACCGATTGCAATTTCGCAGTCTAAGAGGGGCTACCTGCCATTTTTCTACATCCTCCCTGGTGAACTTGATGTGGTTGTCCACAGAGTTAATGTTGGTCGGTGAAATGTGGCACGTCCTGAGATTTGATTTGAACCCAGGTGTCGTCCACAAATCTGAACCAATGGCTAGGTGGTGTCCCTGGCTAGGAAATCAGAGCCCTCCTTTTCACTTCCGCCATCCCCAAGTTGGCCACTATAGTAGATGAGACTGGGGAACCCAGAGCACACCCATGCTTCTGCCGACAGTACTGCCCCCTGTATGTGACGTACGTGGACTGAAGACACAGCTTCAGGAGCAGATCGTTGGTTTCGGTCGTTATGCCACTGTATCGTTTATAAGGGTGGGGATACCTCCAGTCAGTGGAGACTGAAGAGGTCACTTGGAGGAGTAATGAAATGTTTCTCGCTCAGTAAATGCTGTGTCCAGATGAACTGATTCAACTTTCTGTGATTTGAGCATGCAAAAAAGGCCTATTCTGCATTTTTTGGGGGAGCATTTGAAACCAAATTCTTTGAATGAATGTCATCTCTCCTTCCTTACTGGCTGTGCCAACTGCTTGTTTGCATCACCCGCTAAACATTATAGATGCCTGCCTTTTTTCTCACATGGTGGTGTGATGAAATTAGAATTTGAATTCATTGTTATTAGGTGCCGCTTCCGGATGAGATTGTTTCTATGATTTTGTCCCATCAGACAAGAAATCAAATACATTGCTGAGTAGACTGGAGGAGATAGGGACATAGATCATCAGTACTGGACTGGGTGGAGTGATTCTTCTGTTGTGAGCCAGGGTGAGGCATGATACTGCAGAGCAAAGAGCAGTTTGTTATTTCGATGACGCATTTTGATAAGTTTATTAGAGGGAGTGAAATATTTTGCAGCTCAGTTGCCAGAATGTCCCCAATACTACACATGAGCAAAGACTGCTTAAATGTTTTTGTCTCTGTCTCACGCATGCACGCGCCACGCACGCACGCACCACTCACGCACACTCACCCCCGCCCCCCCTGCCCCCCCCCCCATACACACTACACTCTCAGTGAATTACTATGAACAGTAATGTACATTAATGGACACTAACTCCCTACTGCCAATATCTCCCTCCTTCCTCCGCTTTTCCTTAGGTAGCGCTTGATAATCATCTTAGTCAAAGGTTATATAGCTGGTATAGAGCATATTTCATACTGCCATACCCATTTACCAAGGTCAATACTAATGTAATATGTGTTTTAATATGTTCTCTCACCAATGCAACACGATTCTCAGCAGTACAATACTTACTATGATAACGATGTACAATATAGACACATTATCTGCCATTTCTAATCTTTTTTTTTTAAGTTTGGCATTTCGTTCAATGACACTTATTACTTCCAAAATCCTTCTGCTGCCTTGTTCACCAGATAAAACTTTACATGAAGATGCGACTCTTCGATGCTGCATTGCAAACCTTTGCAGAGAGAAAATAACTCGACTCGAAATGAATACATAACATATTTAGTTGACATTGAAATCCATTCATGAAGGCGTTTGCTTGCCATTGGTTCCTAATGACGCTTTAAAGTTTGCAGACCCCTCATTCCCCACAGTTGGGTTGCTCCCATCTCCGTCCTGCCTGCCCTTGGGGTCGGGCACTGCAGTCTCCATTGATGTGTTTCCATCTCCCAGTGTCTATTCTTGGCCCCATGTCTGCACTCACAGCGGAGTCTGAGCTCCTTGTGGGGTACTCTGCCAGTTAGGCAAAAATATTGGATTGACTGAACGTGTGGCCATTCATTTAACGACACTCAGGATGTGATGTAACAGTCCTTGCACCATTCACTAGAACGAGCATTTATGCAGAAAGTGGTTGATACGGAGAATATTGGGGTTCAGTTGTTATGAACGAATCTATTGCTTTATCGCACCGACAGCATTCTTCACTAAACCACCCGAAGCAGGGTTTAGTATCTGTGTGAATGTAAGCATGTCACAGGAGTTAGCCGGACACAATCAGTACATTCCAGCATCCCGAAGATGCTCCGCTCTATATCTGCTCTCAGCTGTGTGACCGCTATATCATGTGACCCAGACCTCCATGTCGTATCAATGACCTGGCCCTAACATCTTGCTGAACATCTGCATATATAATAAAGCACTCTTTTAAATCACCAGTGTGTGCGTGCACACGTAGAAGTGACAAGAAAATGGGTGGGTGGGACACAAGTGTGTATGTGCCGTACTGGGCCACTGTGCCACCACATGGCCCAGTGGTTAGCATGTTGCCTCACAGCAAGAAGGTCCTGGGTTTGAACCCCAGGCCGTCCCAGGTCCTTTCTGTGTGGAGTTTGCATGTTCTCCCCGTGTCTGTGTGGGTTTCCACCCGGCGCTCCGGTTTCCCCCCCACCATCAAAAAGACATGCATGTTAGGGTTAATACTCCTACTCCTGTCTGTGTCCCTGACCAAGGCAATGGAAAGAAGAAGTGGAGTTGGTCCCCGGGTGCTGCAGCTGCCCACTGCTCCTATACAATACGATGGGTTATATGCAGAGAACAAATTCATTGTAGGAATACAAAGTCAAATAAAGTGGCTTTCTTTCATGTATGTATGTACTATATTATACAGTGACAAAGGCAAAGCCAAGATAAAGTGTCGTAGTAAGGTGTTGGTCCACTCCAGAACAGCTGCAGTGCTCCTTGTCATGGACTCTACAAGTCTCTGAACTCTACTGGAGAGATGAACACCATTTTCCCAAAAGATATTCCCTCATTTGATGTTTTGCCGATGGTCGTGGAGAGCACTGTCTAACACGTCAGTCCAAAATCTCCCATAGGAGTTCAGTTGGGTTGAGATCTAGTGACTGTGAAGGCCATAGCATATGATTTACGTCATCTTCATCAAACCATTCAGTGACCCCTCAAGCCCTGTGGATGGGGGCATTGTCATCCTGGAAGAGACCACTCCCATCAGGATAGAAATGTCTCATCATAGGACAAAGGTGATCACTCAGAATAACTTGGTATTGATTTGCAGTGACCCTTCCCTCTAAGGGGACAAGTGGACCCAAACCATGCCAGGAAAATGCCCCCCACAGCATAACAGAGTCCCCAAACCCCCCCCACTGTAGGGGTCAAACATTCAGCTTTTTCCTTTAATTTGTCCCCTGTATGTATGTACATATGTATATACATGGTAACTGGGTACACCTTGGACCCTGGCTGAACTACAAGGGACTCGGTGGAGGTCTGGCCCCTAGATGGGCAGTATGCAAGCCCACCGGTGTGTGGATATTCCCTGATGGCCACGAACCAGCCCCCAGCTATGGGTTAAATAGTGCCACTGCCTAGTAGATACCTCAGAAGAGGACTAGGCTACGGGGGTAAACCCCTACAGAAAATCAATGTCTACAGTGCTGTGTTTTTTGTTTTTCTTGCCCTTTTCTATCTGTTTAAGTTGGAGAGTACTGCTGGCATCATGTGTGGCTGCCACTTTTCCCTCTCGTAGCCCCC
This sequence comes from Lampris incognitus, assembly GCF_029633865.1. Taxonomy (NCBI): domain Eukaryota; kingdom Metazoa; phylum Chordata; class Actinopteri; order Lampriformes; family Lampridae; genus Lampris; species Lampris incognitus. Next base: position 34,349,615 of record NC_079225.1, on the reverse strand, counting down.
CCATTCCCATCCACCCCCGTTTGTCTGTGTTATGTTTATCTGTTGTCTTGTTTTACCGCTGTTTATTGTAAAGTGACTTTAAGTTAGAAAAGTGCCGTATAAGTTTGATTTATTATTATTATTATTATCATTATTATTATTATCATTATTATTATCATATATGTATATATGTATGTATGTATATGTCAGTTAGACCCCCTTCCTACTCATAGAGTGAAAGTCTGTCTACCTTCTCTATCCTCTTTAATAACTGATATCATGCATTCCTCCCTTACCTCTGGTCTTGTTCCCTCATCTCTCAAAACAGCTGCAATAATTCCAATACTCAAGAAGCCTGGTGCAGTCCCCAACAATTTGAATAATTTTCGCCCAATCTCAAATTTATGATTTCTTTCTAAAACATTTGAAAGAACAGACACATCTCAGGTACATGCTCACTTCACTTACTACAATCTGTTTGAACAATTCCAGACTGGTTTTCACTCCATGCACAGTACGGAGACAGCCTTGGGGAAAATCACTAATGGATGGCAGCTGACTCTGGGCTCTTAACCATACTTGTCCTTCTTGATCCGAGTGTAGCTTTTGATACCATTTCACATAAAATCCTCCTAGAGAGATTAGCTTCCACTGGAATAACTGCCCCCCCCCTTTGACTGGTTTAGATCATATCTCTCTGGCCGCACTCAGTTTGTCCAATCACAGTCCTTTCCTGTTACTACCGGTGTTCCCCAGGGCTCTGAATTGGGACCCTCCTATTTATTATTTACCTATTACCTCTTGGCCACATTTTCAGGAAATTTGGCATTCAATTTCACTGCGGAGCAGATGACACCCAGTTTTATCTATCCACCAAGCCTACCTCCACTCTTCCGCCCACTTTCCTTTCTGACTGCTTCCTAGAAATAAAATCCTGGTTTTCATACCACTTCCTCAGACATAATAGTGATAAAACGAGGTCCTCCTAGTAGGTACTAAATCTACTTTGGCTAAACCTGATAGTTTTTCTCTGACTTTTGACAATTCTAAAGTTCCTCCATCGCCCCAGGTTAAGAGTCGTGTCATCTTGAACACCACTATCTTTGATGCTCACATCAACAATGTTACTCGGTCTGCATAGTTCTACCAACGCAATATTAATCATCTTTGGCCGTCACTTACACCTAACAGCACCGCCATACTCATTCACACCCTGATTACATCCCGTATTGACTACTGTAATTGTATCCTCTTTGGTCTTCCATCGAGTGACTTCGTAAACTTCAATTGGTCCAGAACTCAGCTGCCTGTATCATTACCAGAACTTCTTCCATAGATCATGTCACTCCTGTTCTTCAGCAACTTCATTGGCTACCTGTTAAATACCGTATTGACTTCAAGATTCTGCTTCTGACCTTTAAGGCCCTTAATAACCTAGCCCTTCATATCTTTCTGACCTCCTTCATATGTGCACACCCTCCCGCACTCTCAGATCCACTTCTGCTCTCCAACTCAGTAAGCCACCGGCCCGCTTGACTACCATAGGGTCTGCAGCCTTCAGTCATTCTGCCCCCCACCTACGGAACTCTCTCCCACAAGACATTTGCAACATTGACTGTCTTTCAACCTCCAAATCCCATCTCAAAACGCACCCTTTTAAACTGGCACATTCAGTCTGATCCACGCTTCATTGAGTTTTGTGCAGATGATGATTTTATACTTATTTGTTGTATTAACTTTTTATTGTCTACCCTGCTTTGTTTTGATTTTATGCTGTCTGATACAGTGCTGCTTGTTTTTTAACTGTTCTGTAAGGTGCGCTTGAGTGCTCTGAAAGGTGCCCACAAATAAAATGCATTATGTATGTATGTATGTATGTATGTATGTATGTATGTGCTGAAGAACAGTGTTGGCGTGGATACAAACTGGCTGATAGTAATGCATGGAGGTCAGGTTTGTTAATGACAATGTCTGGTCAAGAACCATTTAAGGCTAGCAGGTGGGCACATACACGGTACGAAATATGAAGGTTAACATGGAACATCTATTTCTTGTAATCAGTAACTTTCATCTTGTGTTCAACTGGGGACTTCTTGTTCACTGTCATTTCCCCTTTTTGTCTATTTTTGATTCTTTCCAATGCTGCTCGCAGTCTGACATGGTTTAAAACAAAGAGAGAAAATGTTAAGTGATATGTCAACATTTCCATTTTTGTGGGTCAGAATCTGAAAGGCTGTTGGAACAGATGTGAGTAACACAAATGTATTCCTGGGTTTTAAATGTCACCGGTAGTATCTGATGAAAAAAGCCCTCTTTTTTTTTTGCCCGGCAGACCCTGTGCACAGGAGGGACATCGCTGGTTTGTCTGCTATCCTGCTCACAGTGCAAAGCATCAAAATGCCAACATCCACTCTTCCAACTTTTGGGAAGAGTGGATGAGTGGTCAGTTTTGATCACGGCATCACGGGTCGGTCCTTTGGTGTATATTAATAAGATTGGACTAATAAACTACTCCCATTTGTATTCTTGACGTTAAAAAATCAACAACAGTTAGGGAAGTAGTAGTGTCAGAAACTAGGAGAACCCCGGTGAACCTCTGTTCAGACGGGTTTGGTCTTGACCCAGGTCACTTGGTTTTTGATCTATACAAACTAATATTGATATACATGGCTGTATATTTTATTTGGCTGCAGGCTAGCCATATGCAAAGGATTACAAGAAACATGTAGTTTCTGTTTGTCAATAATCACTACCAAATTCTTATAAGAATCAGAATTTAATCCAGTATAAGTGTATATTAAGTACCTTAACGTATCATACTAATGCAAATGCCATACTATAAATGTGGCCTATTTCACAATATCACTTATTGCCACTGTTTTTTTTTACATATCGTTTTGGTAGATCATATAAAAATCATTCAGATAATTGTTTTCCGGAGGCGTCCGGGTAGCATAGCGGTCTATTCCGTTGCCTCCCAACATGGGGATCGCTAGATCGAATCCCCGTGTTACCTTCGGCTTGGTCGGGCGTGTCTGCGGGCAGGAAGCCGGATGTGGGTATGTGTCCTGGTCACTGCACTAGCGCCTCCTCTGGTCGGTCAGGGGCGCCTGTTCAGGGGGGAGGGGGAACTGGGGGGAATAGCGTGATCCTTCCACGCGCTACGTCCTCCAGGCGAAACTTCCTCACTGTCAGGTGAAAAGAAGCGGCTGGCGACTCAGAGGAAACGTGGTAGTCTGCAGCCTCCCCGGATCAGCAGATGGGGTGCAGCCGTGACCGGGTCGGCTCGGGAAAATAGGGTAATTGGCCAAGTACAATTGGGGAGAAAAGGGGGGGGGTATGTGTTTTCCTTTTTCATATGGGTAAGAATATTTACCCAACACTCCCGGTCCTCCGTCCCCACGTGCTTAGGAATTACCACCAGTTTCTTAGTGAGCCGTCGAACCCGTGGCGCTCCGGCAAGCGGCATCGGTCGGAACTGTCTTGACTTTACCAGCTCAAAAAGAAACAGCTGCATTGTGCAACAGCACCTATGTGTCGTGTCATGTTGTCAGACTAATTGGTCTGTGCTCTGTGCACGCTTCCGCTCTCTAACAAACACACACACACGCACGCACGCACACATACGCACGCACTCTGCTTGACAGTAAGCAGCCCTTCTCAGATCTGCCAGGCTTTCTTGACTCTGAAGCCTTTGGTTTTTTTCTCTCTCCATTTTTCAGGGTATGTTGATCAAATTAACTTGATCATAAACCCCTTATCCTCTCTCTCTCTCTCTCTCTCTCTCTCTCTCTCTCTCTCTCTCTCTCTCTCTCTCTCTCTCTCTCTCTCTCTCTCTCTCTCTCTCTCTGTCACTCTTGGTTTCCATCTCCATTTCTGACCTCCTGTTTCTCCTCAGCTCACTGGATCATTATCAAAGTTGCCTGCGTCCAGACCCTGCTCACACCACAGCCGTTTGGTGCTGTTATTGTTGGCTTTGTGTGTTTCGTGTGCACGCCGCGGTCTCCATCTTTCTGTTCTCTCTGTGTGTTTCTGTAACTCTCTCTCTCCCTCTCTCTCTCTCTCTCTCCCTCGCCGTCTCCTGTAAGGGCAGACATTGAACGGTGCCTTTTCCGTTTGGTCAATATATACGCCTCAACTCAGGGGGCTGACAGATTAGCCTTTCTTAGTGTTTTGAGGGATGAGCTGCAGAAGTATGGTCAGGAGCTGCAGAAGTATGGTCAGGAGCAGCAGAAGTATGGTCAGGAGCTGCAGAAGTATGGTCAGGAGCAGCAGAAGTATGGTCAGGAGCAGCAGAAGTATGGTCAGGAGCAGCAGAAGTATGGTCAGGAGCAGCAGAAGTATGGTCAGGAGCAGCAGAAGTATGGTCAGGAGCAGCAGAAATATGGTCAGGAGCAGCTGATCATAGGTGGGGATTGGAACTGCACCATTGATTTCACCATGGACAGGACAAGTGAGGAGCCAGACATTCAGTTATCTGGTAGCTTAGGCAGACAAGTTCCTTCATC